>NW_026988933.1:0-135116 GCF_030222135.1 Aotus nancymaae | reverse complement strand
CTGAATCCACACACGGGTTTAACTCTGGAAGTTGAGTGCACACATTGACAACCGTTCTGTTAGATAGCTGCGTTTTGGATTTAGAAGCAGATATTTCCCTGGGCTTACTGCTGTTTCTTCCATATGCCGGTAATGGGCTGAAAACGCCTGTTTTGGGACTCTGCATAGAAAGGGTTTGCAGACTGCTGAATCCACACACGGGTTTAACTCTGGAAGCTGAGTGCACACATTGAGAACCGTTCTGTTAGATAGCTGCGTTTTGGATTTAGAAGCAGATATTTCCCTGTGCTTACTGCTGTTTCTTCCATATGCCGGTAATGGGCTGAAAACGCCTGTTTTGGGACTCTGCAGAGAAAGTGTTTGCAGACTGCTGAATCCACACACTGGTTTAACTCTGGAAGTTGAGTGCACACATTGACAACCGTTCTGTTAGATAGCTGCGTTTTGGATTTAGAAGCAGATATTTCCCTGTGCTGACTGCTGTTTCTTCCATATGCCGGTAATGGGCTCAAAACGCCTGTTTCGGGACTCTGCAGAGAAAGCGTTTGCAGATTGCTGAATCCACACACGGGTTTTACTCTGGAAGTTGAGTGCACACATTGACAACCGTTCTGTTAGATAGCTGCGTTTTGGATTTAGAAGCAGATATTTCCCTGTGCTGACTGCTGTTTCTTCCATATGCCGGTAAGGGGGTGAAAACGCCTGGTTTGGGACTCTGCAGAGAAGATGTTTGCAGACTGCTTAATCCACACACGGGTTTAACTCTGGAAGTTGAGTGCACACATTGACAACCGTTCTGTTAGATAGCTGCGTTTTGGATTTAGAAGCAGATATTTCCCTGTGCTGACTGCTGTTTCTTCCATATGCCGGTAATGGGCTGAAAACGCCTGTTTTGGGACTCTGCAGAGAAAGTGTTTGCAGACTGCTGAATCCACACACGGGTTTAACTCTGGAAGTTGAGTGCACACATTGACAACCGTTCTGTTAGATAGCTGCGTTTTGGATTTAGAAGCAGATATTTCCCTGTGCTGACTGCTGTTTCTTCCATATGCCGGTAATGGGCTGAAAACGCCTGTTTTGGGACTCTGCAGAGAAAGTGTTTGCAGACTGCTGAATCCACACACGGGTTTAACTCTGGAAGTTGAGTGCACACATTGACAACGGTTGTGTTAGATAGCTGCGTATTGGATTTAGAAGCAGATATTTCCCTGTGCTTACTGCTGTTTCTTCCATATGCCGGTAATGGGCTGAAAACGCCTGTTTTGGGACTCTGCATAGAAAGGGTTTGCAGACTGCTGAATCCACACACGGGTTTAACTCTGGAAGTTGAGTGCACACATTGACAACCGTTCTGTTAGATAGCTGCGTTTTGGATTTAGAAGCAGATATTTCCCTGTGCTGACTGCTGTTTCTTCCATATGCCGGTAATGGGCTGAAAACGCCTGTTTTGGGACTCTGCAGAGAAAGCGTTTGCAGACTGCTGAATCCACACACGGGTTTTACTCTGGAAGTTGAGTGCACACATTGACAACCGTTCTGTTAGATAGCTGCGTTTTGGATTTAGAAGCAGATATTTCCCTGTGCTGACTGCTGTTTCTTCCATATGCCGGTAAAGGGGTGAAAACGCCTGGTTTGGGACTCTGCAGAGAAGATGTTTGCAGACTGCTTAATCCACACACGGGTTTAACTCTGGAAGTTGAGTGCACACATTGACAACCGTTCTGTTAGATAGCTGCGTTTTGGATTTAGAAGCAGATATTTCCCTGGGCTTACTGCTGTTTCTTCCATATGCCGGTAATGGGCTGAAAACGCCTGTTTTGGGACTCTGCAGAGAAAGTGTTTGCAGACTGCTGAAACCACACACGGGTTTAACTCTGGAAGTTGAGTGCACACATTGACAACCGTTCTGTTAGATAGCTGCGTTTTGGATTTAGAAGCAGATATTTCCCTGTGCTTACTGCTGTTTCTTCCATATGCCGGTAATGGGCTGAAAACGCCTGTTTTGGGGCTCTGCAGAGAAGATGTTTGCAGACTGCTGAATCCACACACGGGTTTATCTCTGGAAGTTGAGTGCACACATTGACAACCGTTCTGTTAGATAGCTGCGTTTTGGATTTAGAAGCAGATATTTCCCTGGGCTTACTGCTGTTTCTTCCATATGCCGGTAATGGGCTGAAAACGCCTGTTTTGGGACTCTGCAGAGAAAGTGTTTGCAGACTGCTGAATCCACACACGGGTTTAACTCTGGAAGTTGAGTGCACACATTGACAACCGTTCTGTTAGATAGCTGCGTTTTGGATTTAGAAGCAGATATTTCCCTGTGCTTACTGCTGTTTCTTTCATATGCCGGTCATGGGCTGAAAACGCCTGTTTTGGGGCTCTGCACAGAAAGTGTTTGCAGACTGCTGAATCCACACACGGGTTTAACTCTGGAAGTTGAGTGCACACATTGACAACCGTTCTGTTACATAGCTGCGTTTTGGATTTAGAAGCAGATATTTCCCTGTGCTTACTGCTGTTTCTTCCATATGCCGGTAATGGGCTGAAAACGCCTGTTTTGGGAATCTGCAGAGAAAGTGTTTACAGACTGCTGAATCCACACACGGGTTTAACTCTGGAAGTTGAGTGCACACATTGACAACCGTTCTGTTAGATAGCTGCGTTTTGGATTTAGAATCAGATATTTCCCTGTGCTTACTGCTGTTTCTTCCATATGCCGGTAATTGGCTGAAAACGCCTGTTTTGGGACTCTGCAGAGAAAGTGTTTGCAGACTGCTGAATCCACACACGGGTTTAACTCTGGAAGTTGAGTGCACACATTGACAACCGTTCTGTTAGATAGCTGCGTTTTGGATTTAGAAGCAGATATTTCCCTGGGCTTACTGCTGTTTCTTCCATATGCCGGTAATGGGCTGAAACTCCTGTTTTGGGACTCTGCAGAGAAAGTGTTTGCAGACTGCTGAATCCACACATGGGTTTAACTCTGGAAGTTGAGTGCACACATTGACAACCGTTCTATTAGATAGCTGCGTTTTGGATTTAGAAGCAGATATTTCACTGGGCTTACTGCTGTTTCTTCCATATGCCGGTAATGGGCTGAAAACGCCTATTTTGGGACTCTGCAGAGAAAGTGTTTGCAGACTGCTGAATCCACACACGGGTTTAACTCTGGAAGTTGAGTGCACACATTGACAACCGTTCTGTTAGATAGCTGCGTTTTGGATTTAGAAGCAGATATTTCCCTGTGCTTACTGCTGTTTCTTCCATATGCCGGTAATGGGCTGAAAACGCCTGTTTTGGGACTCTGCAGAGAAAGTGTTTGCAGACTGCTGAATCCACACACGGGTTTAACTCTGGAAGTTGAGTGCACACATTGAGAACCGTTCTGTTAGATAGCTGCGTTTTGGATTTAGAAACAGATATTTCCCTGTGCTTACTGCTGTTTCTTCCATATGCCGGTAATGGGCTGAAAACGCCTGTTTTGGGACTCTGCAGAGAAAGTGTTTGCAGACTGCTGAATCCACACACGGGTTTAACTCTGGAAGTTGAGTGCACACATTGACAGCCGTTCTGTTAGATAGCTGCGTTTTGGATTTAGAAGCAGATATTTCCCTGTGCTTACTGCTGTTTCTTCCATATGCCGGTAATGGGCTGAAAACGCCTGTTTTGGGACTCTGCAGAGAAGATGTTTGCAGACTGCTTAATCCACACACGGGTTTAACTCTGGAAGTTGAGTGCACACATTGACAACCGTTCTGTTAGATAGCTGCGTTTTGGATTTAGAAGCAGATATTTCCCTGGGCTTACTGCTGTTTCTTCCATATGCCGGTAATGGGCTGAAAACGCCTGTTTTGGGACTCTGCAGAGAAAGTGTTTGCAGACTGCTGAATCCACACACGGGTTTAACTCTGGAAGTTGAGTGCACACATTGACAGCCGTTCTGTTAGATAGCTGCGTTTTGGATTTAGAAGCAGATATTTCCCTGTGCTTACTGCTGTTTCTTCCATATGCCGGTAATGGGCTGAAAACGCCTGTTTTGGGGCTCTGCAGAGAAGATGTTTGCAGGCTGCTGAATCCACACACGGGTTTATCTCTGGAAGTTGAGTGCACACATTGACAACCGTTCTGTTAGATAGCTGCGTTTTGGATTTAGAAGCAGATATTTCACTGGGCTTACTGCTGTTTCTTCCATATGCCGGTAATGGGCTGAAAACGCCTGTTTTGGGACTCTGCAGAGAAAGTGTTTGCAGACTGCTGAATCGACACACGGGTTTAACTCTGGAAGTTGAGTGCACACATTGACAACCGTTCTGTTAGATAGCTGCGTTTTGGATTTAGAAGCAGATATTTCCCTGTGCTTACTGCTGTTTCTTCCATATGCCGGTAATGGGCTGAAAACGCCTGTTTTGGGACTCTGCAGAGAAAGTGTTTGCAGACTGCTGAATCCAAACACGGGTTTAACTCTGGAAGTTGAGTGCACACATTGAGAACCGTTCTGTTAGATAGCTGCGTTTTGGATTTAGAAACAGATATTTCCCTGTGCTTACTGCTGTTTCTTCCATATGCCGGTAATGGGCTGAAAACGGCTGTTTTGGGACTCTGCAGAGAAAGTGTTTGCAGACTGCTGAATCCACACACGGGTTTAACTCTGGAAGTTCAGTGAACACATTGACAGCCGTTCTGTTAGATAGCTGCGTTTTGGATTTAGAAGCAGATATTTCCCTGTGCTTACTGCTGTTTTTTCCATATGCCGGTAATGGGCTGAAAACGCCTGTTTTGGGACTCTGCAGAGAAAGTGTTTGCAGACTGCTGAATCCACACACGGGTTTAACTCTGGAAGTTGAGTGCACACATTGACAGCCGTTCTGTTAGATAGCTGCGTTTTGGATTTAGAAGCAGATATTTCCCTGTGCTGACTGCTGTTTCTTCCATATGCCGGTAATGGGCTGAAAACGCCTGGTTTGGGACTCTGCAGAGAAGCTGTTTGCAGACTGCTGAACCCACACACGGGTTTAACTCTGGAAGTTGAGTGCACACATTGAGAACCGTTCTGTTAGATAGCTGCGTTTTGGATTTAGAAGCAGATATTTCCCTGTGCTTACTGCTGTTTCTTCCATATGCCGGTAATGGGCTGAAAACGCCTGTTTTGGGACTCTGTAGAGAAAGTGTTTGCAGACTGCTGAATGCACACACGGGTTTAACTCTGGAAGTTGAGTGCACACATTGACAACCGTTCTGTTAGATAGCTGCGTTTTGGATTTAGAAGCAGATATTTCCCTGTGCTGACTGCTGTTTCTTCCATATGCCGGTAATGGGCTGAAAACGCCTGTTTTGGGACTCTGCAGAGAAAGTGTTTGCAGACTGCTGAATCCACACACGGGTTTTACTCTGGAAGTTGAGTGCACACATTGACAAGCGTTCTGTTAGATAGCTGCGTTTTGGATTTAGAAGCAGATATTTCCCTGTGCTTACTGCTGTTTCTTCCATATGCCGGTAAAGGGGTGAAAACGCCTGGTTTGGGACTCTGCAGAGAAGATGTTTGCAGACTGCTTAATCCACACACGGGTTTAACTCTGGAAGTTGAGTGCACACATTGACAACCGTTCTGTTAGATAGCTGCGTTTCGGATTTAGAAGCTGATATTTCCCTGGGCTTACTGCTGTTTCTTCCATATGCCGGTAATGGGCTGAAAACGCCTGTTTTGGGACTCTGCAGAGAAAGTGTTTGCAGACTGCTGAATCCACACACGGGTTTAACTCTGGAAGTTGAGTGCACACATTGACAACCGTTCTGTTAGATAGCTGCGTTTTGGATTTAGAAGCAGATATTTCCCTGTGCTTACTGCTGTTTCTTCCATAAGCCGGTAATGGGCTGAAAACGCCTGTTTTGGGGCTCTGCAGAGAAGATGTTTGCAGACTGCTGAATCCACACACGGGTTTATCTCTGGAAGTTGAGTGCACACATTGACAACCGTTCTGTTAGATATCTGCGTTTTGGATTTAGAAGCAGATATTTCCCTGTGCTTACTGCTGTTTCTTCCATATGCCGGTAATGGGCTGAAAACGCCTGTTTTGGGACGCTGCAGAGAAAGTGTTTGCAGACTGCTTAATCCACACACGGGTTTAACTCTGGAAGTTGAGTGCACACATTGACAGCCGTTCTGTTAGATAGCTGCGTTTTGGATTTAGAAGCAGATATTTCCCTGTGCTTCTGCTGTTTCTTCCATATGCCGGTAATGGGCTGAAAACGCCTGGTTTGGGACTCTGCAGAGAAGCTGTTTGCAGACTGCTGAATCCACACACGGGTTTAACTCTGGAAGTTGAGTGCACACATTGACAGCCGTTCTGTTAGATAGCTGCGTTTTGGATTTAGAAGCTGATATTTCCCTGTGCTTACTGCTGTTTCTTCCATATGCCGGTAATGGGCTGAAAACGCCTGTTTTGGGACTCTGCAGAGAAAGTGTTTGCAGACTGCTGAATCCACACACGGGTTTAACTCTGGAAGTTGAGTGCACACATTGACAACCGTTCTGTTAGATAGCTGCGTTTTGGATTTAGAAGCAGATATTTCCCTGTGCTGACTGCTGTTTCTTCCATATGCCGGTAATGGGCTGAAAACGCCTGTTTCGGGACTCTGCAGAGAAAGTGTTTGCAGACTGCTGAATCCACACACGGGTTTAACTCTGGAAGTTGAGTGCACACATTGACAACCATTCTGTTAGATAGCTGCGTTTTGGATTTAGAAGCAGATATTTTCCTGGGCTTACTGCTGTTTCTTCCATATGCCGGTAATGGGCTGAAAACGCCTGTTTTGGGACTCTGCAGAGAAAGTGTTTGCAGACTGCTGAATCCACACACGGGTTTAACTCTGGAAGTTGAGTGCACACAGTGACAACCGTTCTGTTAGATAGCTGCGTTTTGGATTTAGAAGCAGATATTTCCCTGTGCTTACTGCTGTTTCTTCCATATGCCGGTAATGGGCTGAAAACGCCTGTTTTGGGACTCTGCAGAGAATGTGTTTGCAGACTGCTGAATCCACACTCCGGTTTAACTCTGGTAGTTGAGTGCACACATTGACAACCGTTCTGTTAGAAAGCTGCGTTTTGGATTTAGAAGCAGATATTTATCTGGGCTTACTGCTGTTTCTTCCATATGCCGGTAATGGGCTGAAAACGCCTGTTTTGGGACTCTGCAGAGAAAGTGTTTGCAGACTGCTGAATACACACACGGGTTTAACTCTGGAAGTTGAGTGCACACATTGACAACCGTTCTGTTAGATAGCTGCGTTTTGGATTTAGAAGCAGATATTTCCCTGTGCTTACTGCTGTTTCTTCCATATGCCGGTAATGGGCTGAAAACGCCTGTTTTGGGACTCTGCAGACAAAGTGTTTGCAGACTGCTGAATCCACACACGGGTTTAACTCTGGAAGTTGAGTGCACACATTGACAACCGTTCTGTTAGATAGCTGCGTTTTGGATTTAGAAGCAGATATTTCCCTGTGCTGACTGCTGTTTCTTCCATATGCCGGTAATGGGCTGAAAACGCCTGTTTTGGGACTCTGCAGAGAAAGTGTTTGCAGACTGCTGAATCCACACACGGGTTTAACTCTGGAAGTTGAGTGCACACATTGAGAACCTTTCTGTTAGATAGCTGCGTTTTGGATTTAGAAGCAGATATTTCCCTGTGCTGACTGCTGTTTCTTCCATATGCCGGTAATGGGCTGAAAACGCCTGTTTTGGGACTCTGCAGAGAAAGTGTTTGCAGACTGCTGAATCCACACACGGGTTTAACTCTGGAAGTTGAGTGCACACATTGACAACCGTTCTGTTAGATAGCTGCGTTTTGGATTTAGAAGCAGATATTTCCCTGTGCTGACTGCTGTTTCTTCCATATGCCGGTAATGGGCTGAAAACGCCTGTTTTGGGACTCTGCAGAGAAAGCGTTTGCAGACTGCTGAATCCACACACGGGTTTAACTCTGGAAGTTGAGTGCACACATTGACAACCGTTCTGTTAGATAGCTGCGTTTTGGATTTAGAAGCAGATATTTCCCTGTGCTGACTGCTGTTTCTTCCGTATGCCGGTAAAGGGGTGAAAACGCCTGGTTTGGGACTCTGCAGAGAAGATGTTTGCAGACTGCTTAATCCACACAAGGGTTTAACTCTGGAAGTTGAGTGCACACATTGACAACCGTTCTGTTAGATAGCTGGGTTTTGGATTTAGAAGCAGATATTTCCCTGGGCTTACTGCTGTTTCTTCCATATGCCGGTAATGGGCTGAAAACGCCTGTTTTGGGACTCTGCAGAGAAAGTGTTTGCAGACTGCTGAATACACACACGGGATTAACTCTGGAAGTTGAGTGCACACATTGACAGCCGTTCTGTTAGATAGCTGCGTTTTGGATTTAGAAGCAGATATTTCCCTGTGCTGACTGCTGTTTCTTCCATATGCCGGTAATGGGCTGAAAACGCCTGTTTTGGGACTCTGCAGAGAAAGCGTTTGCAGACTGCTGAATCCACACACGGGTTTTACTCTGGAAGTTGAGTGCACACATTGACAAGCGTTCTGTTAGATAGCTGCGTTTTGGATTTAGAAGCAGATATTTCCCTGTGCTTACTGCTGTTTCTTCCATATGCAGGTAAAGGGGTGAAAACGCCTGGTTTGGGACTCTGCAGAGAAGATGTTTGCAGACTGCTTAATCCACACACGGGTTTAACTCTGGAAGTTGAGTGCACACATTGACAACCGTTCTGTTAGATAGCTGTGTTTCGGATTTAGAAGCTGATATTTCCCTGGGCTTACTGCTGTTTCTTCCATATGCCGGTAATGGGCTGAAAACGCCTGTTTTGGGACTCTGCAGAGAAAGTGTTTGCAGACTGCTGAATCCACACACGGGTTTAACTCTGGAAGTTGAGTGCACACATTGACAACCGTTCTGTTAGATAGCTGCGTTTTGGATTTAGAAGCAGATATTTCCCTGTGCTTACTGCTGTTTCTTCCATAAGCCGGTAATGGGCTGAAAACGCCTGTTTTGGGGCTCTGCAGAGAAGATGTTTGCAGACTGCTGAATCCACACACGGGTTTATCTCTGGAAGTTGAGTGCACACATTGACAACCGTTCTGTTAGATAGCTGCGTTTTGGATTTAGAAGCAGATATTTCCCTGTGCTTACTGCTGTTTCTTCCATATGCCGGTAATGGGCTGAAAACGCCTGTTTTGGGACGCTGTAGAGAAAGTGTTTGCAGACTGCTTAATCCACACACGGGTTTAACTCTGGAAGTTGAGTGCACACATTGACAGCCGTTCTGTTAGATAGCTGCGTTTTGGATTTAGAAGCAGATATTTCCCTGGGCTTACTGCTGTTTCTTCCATATGCCGGTAATGGGCTGAAAACGCCTGGTTTGGGACTCTGCAGAGAAGCTGTTTGCAGACTGCTGAATCCACACACGGGTTTAACTCTGGAAGTTGAGTGCACACATTGACAGCCGTTCTGTTAGATAGCTGCGTTTTGGATTTAGAAGCTGATATTTCCCTGTGCTTACTGCTGTTTCTTCCATATGCCGGTAATGGGCTGAAAACGCCTGTTTTGGGACTCTGCAGAGAAAGTGTTTGCAGACTGCTGAATCCACACACGGGTTTAACTCTGGAAGTTGAGTGCACACATTGACAACCGTTCTGTTAGATAGCTGCGTTTTGGATTTAGAAGCAGATATTTCCCTGTGCTGACTGCTGTTTCTTCCATATGCCGGTAATGGGCTGAAAACGCCTGTTTCGAGACTCTGCAGAGAAAGTGTTTGCAGACTGCTGAATCCACACACGGGTTTAACTCTGGAAGTTGAGTGCACACATTGACAACCATTCTGTTAGATAGCTGCGTTTTGGATTTAGAAGCAGATATTTTCCTGGGCTTACTGCTGTTTCTTCCATATGCCGGTAATGGGCTGAAAACGCCTGTTTTGGGACTCTGCAGAGAAAGTGTTTGCAGACTGCTGAATCCACACACGGGTTTAACTCTGGAAGTTGAGTGCACACAGTGACAACCGTTCTGTTAGATAGCTGCGTTTTGGATTTAGAAGCAGATATTTCCCTGTGCTTACTGCTGTTTCTTCCATATGCCGGTAATGGGCTGAAAACGCCTGTTTTGGGACTCTGCAGAGAAAGTGTTTGCAGACTGCTGAATCCACACTCCGGTTTAACTCTGGTAGTTGAGTGCACACATTGACAACCGTTCTGTTAGAAAGCTGCGTTTTGGATTTAGAAGCAGATATTTCCCTGGGCTTACTGCTGTTTCTTCCATATGCCGGTAATGGGCTGAAAACGCCTGTTTTGGGACTCTGCAGAGAAAGTGTTTGCAGACTGCTGAATACACACACGGGTTTAACTCTGGAAGTTGAGTGCACACATTGACAACCGTTCTGTGAGATAGCTGCGTTTTGGATTTAGAAGCAGATATTTCCCTGTGCTTACTGCTGTTTCTTCCATATGCCGGTAATGGGCTGAAAACGCCTGTTTTGGGACTCTGCAGACAAAGTGTTTGCAGACTGCTGAATCCACACACGGGTTTAACTCTGGAAGTTGAGTGCACACATTGACAACCGTTCTGTTAGATAGCTGCGTTTTGGATTTAGAAGCAGATATTTCCCTGTGCTGACTGCTGTTTCTTCCATATGCCGGTAATGGGCTGAAAACGCCTGTTTTGGGACTCTGCAGAGAAAGTGTTTGCAGACTGCTGAATCCACACACGGGTTTAACTCTGGAAGTTGAGTGCACACATTGAGAACCTTTCTGTTAGATAGCTGCGTTTTGGATTTAGAAGCAGATATTTCCCTGTGCTGACTGCTGTTTCTTCCATATGCCGGTAATGGGCTGAAAACGCCTGTTTTGGGACTCTGCAGAGAAAGTGTTTGCAGACTGCTGAATCCACACACGGGTTTAACTCTGGAAGTTGAGTGCACACATTGACAACCGTTCTGTTAGATAGCTGCGTTTTGGATTTAGAAGCAGATATTTCCCTGTGCTGACTGCTGTTTCTTCCATATGCCGGTAATGGGCTGAAAACGCCTGTTTTGGGACTCTGCAGAGAAAGCGTTTGCAGACTGCTGAATCCACACACGGGTTTAACTCTGGAAGTTGAGTGCACACATTGACAACCGTTCTGTTAGATAGCTGCGTTTTGGATTTAGAAGCAGATATTTCCCTGTGCTGACTGCTGTTTCTTCCGTATGCCGGTAAAGGGGTGAAAACGCCTGGTTTGGGACTCTGCAGAGAAGATGTTTGCAGACTGCTTAATCCACACACGGGTTTAACTCTGGAAGTTGAGTGCACACATTGACAACCGTTCTGTTAGATAGCTGGGTTTTGGATTTAGAAGCAGATATTTCCCTGGGCTTACTGCTGTTTCTTCCATATGCCGGTAATGGGCTGAAAACGCCTGTTTTGGGACTCTGCAGAGAAAGTGTTTGCAGACTGCTGAATACACACATGGGTTTAACTCTGGAAGTTGAGTGCACACATTGACAGCCGTTCTGTTAGATAGCTGCGTTTTGGATTTAGAAGCAGATATTTCCCTGTGCTTACTGCTGTTTCTTCCATATGCCGGTAATGGGCTGAAAACGCCTGTTTTGGGGCTCTGCAGAGAAGATGTTTGCAGGCTGCTGAATCCACACACGGGTTTATCTCTGGAAGTTGAGTGCACACATTGACAACCGTTCTGTTAGATAGCTGCGTTTTGGATTTAGAAGCAGATATTTCACTGGGCTTACTGCTGTTTCTTCCATATGCCGGTAATGGGCTGAAAACGCCTGTTTTGGGACTCTGCAGAGAAAGTGTTTGCAGACTGCTGAATCCAAACACGGGTTTAACTCTGGAAGTTGAGTGCACACATTGAGAACCGTTCTGTTAGATAGCTGCGTTTTGGATTTAGAAACAGATATTTCCCTGTGCTTACTGCTGTTTCTTCCATATGCCGGTAATGGGCTGAAAACGGCTGTTTTGGGACTCTGCAGAGAAAGTGTTTGCAGACTGCTGAATCCACACACGGGTTTAACTCTGGAAGTTCAGTGAACACATTGACAGCCGTTCTGTTAGATAGCTGCGTTTTGGATTTAGAAGCAGATATTTCCCTGTGCTTACTGCTGTTTTTTCCATATGCCGGTAATGGGCTGAAAACGCCTGTTTTGGGGACTCTGCAGAGAAAGTGTTTGCAGACTGCTGAATCCACACACGGGTTTAACTCTGGAAGTTGAGTGCACACATTGACAGCCGTTCTGTTAGATAGCTGCGTTTTGGATTTAGAAGCAGATATTTCCCTGTGCTTACTGCTGTTTCTTCCATAAGCCGGTAATGGGCTGAAAACGCCTGTTTTGGGGCTCTGCAGAGAAGATGTTTGCAGACTGCTGAATCCACACACGGGTTTATCTCTGGAAGTTGAGTGCACACATTGACAACCGTTCTGTTAGATAGCTGCGTTTTGGATTTAGAAGCAGATATTTCCCTGTGCTTACTGCTGTTTCTTCCATATGCCGGTAATGGGCTGAAAACGCCTGTTTTGGGACGCTGCAGAGAAAGTGTTTGCAGACTGCTGAATCCACACACGGGTTTAACTCTGGAAGTTGAGTGCACACATTGACAGCCGTTCTGTTAGATAGCTGCGTTTTGGATTTAGAAGCAGATATTTCCCTGGGCTTACTGCTGTTTCTTCCATATGCCGGTAATGGGCTGAAAACGCCTGGTTTGGGACTCTGCAGAGAAGCTGTTTGCAGACTGCTGAATCCACACACGGGTTTAACTCTGGAAGTTGAGTGCACACATTGACAGCCGTTCTGTTAGATAGCTGCGTTTTGGATTTGAAGCTGATATTTCCCTGTGCTTACTGCTGTTTCTTCCATATGCCGGTAATGGGCTGAAAACGCCTGTTTTGGGACTCTGCAGAGAAAGTGTTTGCAGACTGCTGAATCCACACACGGGTTTAACTCTGGAAGTTGAGTGCACACATTGACAACCGTTCTGTTAGATAGCTGCGTTTTGGATTTAGAAGCAGATATTTCCCTGTGCTGACTGCTGTTTCTTCCATATGCCGGTAATGGGCTGAAAACGCCTGTTTCGGGACTCTGCAGAGAAAGTGTTTGCAGACTGCTGAATCCACACACGGGTTTAACTCTGGAAGTTGAGTGCACACATTGACAACCATTCTGTTAGATAGCTGCGTTTTGGATTTAGAAGCAGATATTTTCCTGGGCTTACTGCTGTTTCTTCCATATGCCGGTAATGGGCTGAAAACGCCTGTTTTGGGACTCTGCAGAGAAAGTGTTTGCAGACTGCTGAATCCACACACGGGTTTAACTCTGGAAGTTGAGTGCACACAGTGACAACCGTTCTGTTAGATAGCTGCGTTTTGGATTTAGAAGCAGATATTTCCCTGTGCTTACTGCTGTTTCTTCCATATGCCGGTAATGGGCTGAAAACGCCTGTTTTGGGACTCTGCAGAGAAAGTGTTTGCAGACTGCTGAATCCACACTCCGGTTTAACTCTGGTAGTTGAGTGCACACATTGACAACCGTTCTGTTAGAAAGCTGCGTTTTGGATTTAGAAGCAGATATTTCCTGGGCTTACTGCTGTTTCTTCCATATGCCGGTAATGGGCTGAAAACGCCTGTTTTGGGACTCTGCAGAGAAAGTGTTTGCAGACTGCTGAATACACACACGGGTTTAACTCTGGAAGTTGAGTGCACACATTGACAACCGTTCTGTTAGATAGCTGCGTTTTGGATTTAGAAGCAGATATTTCCCTGTGCTTACTGCTGTTTCTTCCATATGCCGGTAATGGGCTGAAAACGCCTGTTTTGGGACTCTGCAGACAAAGTGTTTGCAGACTGCTGAATCCACACACGGGTTTAACTCTGGAAGTTGAGTGCACACATTGACAACCGTTCTGTTAGATAGCTGCGTTTTGGATTTAGAAGCAGATATTTCCCTGTGCTGACTGCTGTTTCTTCCATATGCCGGTAATGGGCTGAAAACGCCTGTTTTGGGACTCTGCAGAGAAAGTGTTTGCAGACTGCTGAATCCACACACGGGTTTAACTCTGGAAGTTGAGTGCACACATTGAGAACCTTTCTGTTAGATAGCTGCGTTTTGGATTTAGAAGCAGATATTTCCCTGTGCTGACTGCTGTTTCTTCCATATGCCGGTAATGGGCTGAAAACGCCTGTTTTGGGACTCTGCAGAGAAAGTGTTTGCAGACTGCTGAATCCACACACGGGTTTAACTCTGGAAGTTGAGTGCACACATTGACAACCGTTCTGTTAGATAGCTGCGTTTTGGATTTAGAAGCAGATATTTCCCTGTGCTGACTGCTGTTTCTTCCATATGCCGGTAATGGGCTGAAAACGCCTGTTTTGGGACTCTGCAGAGAAAGCGTTTGCAGACTGCTGAATCCACACACGGGTTTAACTCTGGAAGTTGAGTGCACACATTGACAACCGTTCTGTTAGATAGCTGCGTTTTGGATTTAGAAGCAGATATTTCCCTGTGCTGACTGCTGTTTCTTCCGTATGCCGGTAAAGGGGTGAAAACGCCTGGTTTGGGACTCTGCAGAGAAGATGTTTGCAGACTGCTTAATCCACACACGGGTTTAACTCTGGAAGTTGAGTGCACACATTGACAACCGTTCTGTTAGATAGCTGCGTTTTGGATTTAGAAGCAGATATTTCCCTGTGCTTACTGCTGTTTCTTCCATATGCCGGTAATGGGCTGAAAACGCCTGTTTTGGGACTCTGCAGAGAAAGTGTTTGCAGACTGCTGAATCCACACACGGGTTTAACTCTGGAAGTTGAGTGCACACATTGACAACCGTTCTGTTAGATAGCTGCGTTTTGGATTTAGAAGCAGATATTTCCCTGTGCTTACTGCTGTTTCTTTCATATGCCGGTAATGGGCTGAAAACGCCTGTTTTGGGGCTCTGCAGAGAAGATGTTTGCAGGCTGCTGAATCCACACACGGGTTTATCTCTGGAAGTTGAGTGCACACATTGACAACCGTTCTGTTAGATAGCTGCGTTTTGGATTTAGAAGCAGATATTTCACTGGGCTTACTGCTGTTTCTTCCATATGCCGGTAATGGGCTGAAAACGCCTGTTTTGGGACTCTGCAGAGAAAGTGTTTGCAGACTGCTGAATCGACACACGGGTTTAACTCTGGAAGTTGAGTGCACACATTGACAACCGTTCTGTTAGATAGCTGCGTTTTGGATTTAGAAGCAGATATTTCCCTGTGCTTACTGCTGTTTCTTCCATATGCCGGTAATGGGCTGAAAACGCCTGTTTTGGGACTCTGCAGAGAAAGTGTTTGCAGACTGCTGAATCCAAACACGGGTTTAACTCTGGAAGTTGAGTGCACACATTGAGAACCGTTCTGTTAGATAGCTGCGTTTTGGATTTAGAAACAGATATTTCCCTGTGCTTACTGCTGTTTCTTCCATATGCCGGTAATGGGCTGAAAACGGCTGTTTTGGGACTCTGCAGAGAAAGTGTTTGCAGACTGCTGAATCCACACACGGGTTTAACTCTGGAAGTTCAGTGAACACATTGACAGCCGTTCTGTTAGATAGCTGCGTTTTGGATTTAGAAGCAGATATTTCCCTGTGCTTACTGCTGTTTTTTCCATATGCCGATAAAGGGCTGAAAACGCCTGTTTTGGGACTCTGCAGAGAAACTGTTTGCAGACTGCTGAATCCACACACGGGTTTAACTCTGGAAGTTGAGTGCACACATTGACAGCCGTTCTGTTAGATAGCTGCGTTTTGGATTTAGAAGCAGATATTTCCCTGGGCTTACTGCTGTTTCTTCCATATGCCGGTAATGGGCTGAAAACGCCTGTTTTGGGACTCTGCAGAGAAAGTGTTTGCAGACTGCTGAATCCACACACGGGTTTAACTCTGGAAGTTGAGTGCACACATTGAGAACCGTTCTGTTAGATAGCTGCGTTTTGGATTTAGAAGCAGATATTTCCCTGTGCTGACTGCTGTTTCTTCCATATGCCGGTAATGGGCTGAAAACGCCTGTTTTGGGACTCTGCAGAGAAAGTGTTTGCAGACTGCTGAATCCACACACGGGTTTAACTCTGGAAGTTGAGTGCACACATTGACAACCGTTCTGTTAGATAGCTGCGTTTTGGATTTAGAAGCAGATATTTCCCTGTGCTGACTGCTGTTTCTTCCATATGCCGGTAATGGGCTGAAAACGCCTGTTTTGGGACTCTGCAGAGAAAGCGTTTGCAGACTGCTGAATCCACACACGGGTTTAACTCTGGAAGTTGAGTGCACACATTGACAACCGTTCTGTTAGATAGCTGCGTTTTGGATTTAGAAGCAGATATTTCCCTGTGCTGACTGCTGTTTCTTCCGTATGCCGGTAAAGGGGTGAAAACGCCTGGTTTGGGACTCTGCAGAGAAGATGTTTGCAGACTGCTTAATCCACACACGGGTTTAACTCTGGAAGTTGAGTGCACACATTGACAACCGTTCTGTTAGATAGCTGGGTTTTGGATTTAGAAGCAGATATTTCCCTGGGCTTACTGCTGTTTCTTCCATATGCCGGTAATGGGCTGAAAACGCCTGTTTTGGGGCTCTGCAGAGAAGATGTTTGCAGACTGCTGAATCCACACACGGGTTTATCTCTGGAAGTTGAGTGCACACATTGACAACCGTTCTGTTAGATAGCTGCGTTTTGGATTTAGAAGCAGAAATTTCCCTGTGCTTACTGCTGTTTCTTCCATATGCCGGTAATGGGCTGAAAACGCCTGTTTTGGGACTCTGCAGAGAAAGTGTTTGCAGACTGCTGAATCCACACACGGGTTTAACTCTGGAAGTTGAGTGCACACATTGACAACCGTTCTGTTAGATAGCTGCGTTTTGGATTTAGAAGCAGATATTTCCCTGTGCATACAGCTGTTTCTTCCATATGCCGGTAACGGGCTGAAAACGCCTGTTTTGGGACTCTGCAGAGAAAGTGTTTGCAGACTGCTGAATCCACACACGGGTTTAACTCTGGAAGTTGAGTGCACACATTGAGAACCGTTCTGTTAGATAGCTGCGTTTTGGATTTAGAAACAGATATTTCCCTGTGCTTACTGCTGTTTCTTCCATATGCCGGCAATGGGCTGAAAACGCCTGTTTTGGGACTCTGCAGAGAAAGTGTTTGCAGACTGCTGAATCCACACACGGGTTTAACTCTGGAAGTTCAGTGAACACATTGACAGCCGTTCTGTTGGATAGCTGCGTTTTGGATTTAGAAGCAGATATTTCCCTGTGCTTACTGCTGTTTTTTCCATATGCCGGTAATGGGCTGAAAACGCCTGTTTTGGGACTCTGCAGAGAAAGTGTTTGCAGACTGCTGAATCCACACACGGTTTTAACTCTGGAAGTTGAGTGCACACATTGACAGCCGTTCTGTTAGATAGCTGCGTTTTGGATTTAGAAGCAGATATTTCCCTGGGCTTACTGCTGTTTCTTCCATATGCCGGTAATGGGCTGAAAACGCCTGGTTTGGGACTCTGCAGAGAAGCTGTTTGCAGACTGCTGAATCCACACACGGGTTTAACTCTGGAAGTTGAGTGCACACATTGACAGCCGTTCTGTTAGATAGCTGCGTTTTGGATTTAGAAGCAGATATTTCCCTGTGCTTACTGCTGTTTCTTCCATATGCCGGTAATGGGCTGAAAACGCCTGTTTTGGGACTCTGCAGAGAAAGTGTTTGCAGACTGCTGAATCCACACACGGGTTTAACTCTGGAAGTTGAGTGCACACATTGACAACCGTTCTGTTAGATAGCTGCGTTTTGGATTTAGAAGCAGATATTTCCCTGTGCTGACTGCTGTTTCTTCCATATGCCGGTAATGGGCTCAAAACGCCTGTTTCGGGACTCTGCAGAGAAAGCGTTTGCAGATTGCTGAATCCACACACGGGTTTTACTCTGGAAGTTGAGTGCACACATTGACAACCGTTCTGTTAGATAGCTGCGTTTTGGATTTAGAAGCAGATATTTCCCTGTGCTGACTGCTGTTTCTTCCATATGCCGGTAAGGGGGTGAAAACGCCTGGTTTGGGACTCTGCAGAGAAGATGTTTGCAGACTGCTTAATCCACACACGGGTTTAACTCCGGAAGTTGAGTGCACACATTGACAACCGTTCTGTTAGATAGCTGCGTTTTGGATTTAGAAGCAGATATTTCCCTGTGCTGACTGCTGTTTCTTCCATATGCCGGTAATGGGCTGAAAACGCCTGTTTTGGGACTCTGCAGAGAAAGTGTTTGCAGACTGCTGAATCCACACACGGGTTTAACTCTGGAAGTTGAGTGCACACATTGACAACCGTTCTGTTAGATAGCTGCGTTTTGGATTTAGAAGCAGATATTTCCCTGTGCTTACTGCTGTTTCTTCCTTATGCCGGTAATGGGCTGAAAACGCCTGTTTTGGGGCTCTGCAGAGAAGATGTTTGCAGACTGCTGAATCCACACACGGGTTTATCTCTGGAAGTTGAGTGCACACATTGACAACCGTTCTGTTAGATAGCTGCGTTTTGGATTTAGAAGCAGATATTTCACTGGGCTTACTGCTGTTTCTTCCATATGCCGGTAACGGGCGGAAAACGCCTGTTTTGGGACTCTGCAGAGAAAGTGTTTGCAGACTGCTGAATCCACACACGGGTTTAACTCTGGAAGTTGAGTGCACACATTGACAACCGTTCTGTTAGATAGCTGCGTTTTGGATTTAGAAGCAGATATTTCCTTGTGCTTACTGCTGTTTCTTCCATATGCCGGTAACGGGCTGAAAACGCCTGTTTTGGGACTCTGCAGAGAAAGTGTTTGCAGACTGCTGAATCCACACACGCGTTTATCTCTGGAAGTTGAGTGCACACATTGACAACCGTTCTGTTAGATAGCTGCGTTTTGGATTTAGAAGCAGATATTTCCCTGTGCTGACTGCTGTTTCTTCCATATGCCGGTAATGGGCTGAAAACGCCTGTTTTGGGACTCTGCAGAGAAAGTGTTTGCAGACTGCTGAATCCACACACGGGTTTAACTCTGGAAGTTGAGTGCACACATTGACAACCGTTCTGTTAGATAGCTGCGTTTTGCATTTAGAAGCAGATATTTCCCTGTGCTTACTGCTGTTTCTTTCATATGCCGGTCATGGGCTGAAAACGCCTGTTTTGGGGCTCTGCACAGAAAGTGTTTGCAGACTGCTGAATCCACACACGGGTTTAACTCTGGAAGTTGAGTGCACACATTGACAACCGTTCTGTTAGATAGCTGCGTTTTGGATTTAGAAGCAGATATTTCCCTGTGCTTACTGCTGTTTCTTCCATATGCCGGTAATGGGCTGAAAACGCCTGTTTTGGGAATCTGCAGAGAAAGTGTTTACAGACTGCTGAATCCACACACGGGTTTAACTCTGGAAGTTGAGTGCACACATTGACAACCGTTCTGTTAGATAGCTGCGTTTTGGATTTAGAATCAGATATTTCCCTGTGCTTACTGCTGTTTCTTCCATATGCCGGTAATGGGCTGAAAACGCCTGTTTTGGGACTCTGCAGAGAAAGTGTTTGCAGACTGCTGAATCCACACACGGGTTTAACTCTGGAAGTTGAGTGCACACATTGACAACCGTTCTGTTAGATAGCTGCGTTTTGGATTTAGAAGCAGATATTTCCCTGGGCTTACTGCTGTTTCTTCCATATGCCGGTAATGGGCTGAAAACGCCTGTTTTGGGACTCTGCAGAGAAAGTGTTTGCAGACTGCTGAATCCACACATGGGTTTAACTCTGGAAGTTGAGTGCACACATTGACAACCGTTCTATTAGATAGCTGCGTTTTGGATTTAGAAGCAGATATTTCACTGGGCTTACTGCTGTTTCTTCCATATGCCGGTAATGGGCTGAAAACGCCTATTTTGGGACTCTGCAGAGAAAGTGTTTGCAGACTGCTGAATCCACACACGGGTTTAACACTGGAAGTTGAGTGCACACATTGACAACCGTTCTGTTAGATAGCTGCGTTTTGGATTTAGAAGCAGATATTTCCCTGTGCTTACTGCTGTTTCTTCCATATGCCGGTAATGGGCTGAAAACGCCTGTTTTGGGACTCTGCAGAGAAAGTGTTTGCAGACTGCTGAATCCACACACGGGTTTAACTCTGGAAGTTGAGTGCACACATTGAGAACCGTTCTGTTAGATAGCTGCGTTTTGGATTTAGAAACAGATATTTCCCTGTGCTTACTGCTGTTTCTTCCATATGCCGGTAATGGGCTGAAAACGCCTGTTTTGGGACTCTGCAGAGAAAGTGTTTGCAGACTGCTGAATCCACACACGGGTTTAACTCTGGAAGTTCAGTGAACACATTGACAGCCGTTCTGTTAGATAGCTGCGTTTTGGATTTAGAAGCAGATATTTCCCTGTGCTTACTGCTGTTTTTTCCATATGCCGGTAATGGGCTGAAAACGCCTGTTTTGGGACTCTGCAGAGAAAGTGTTTGCAGACTGCTGAATCCACACACGGGTTTAACTCTGGAAGTTGAGTGCACACATTGACAACCGTTCTGTTAGATAGCTGCGTTTTGGATTTAGAAGCAGATATTTCCCTGTGCTGACTGCTGTTTCTTCCATATGCCGGTAAGGGGGTGAAAACGCCTGGTTTGGGACTCTGCAGAGAAGATGTTTGCAGACTGCTTAATCCACACACGGGTTTAACTCCGGAAGTTGAGTGCACACATTGACAACCGTTCTGTTAGATAGCTGCGTTTTGGATTTAGAAGCAGATATTTCCCTGTGCTGACTGCTGTTTCTTCCATATGCCGGTAATGGGCTGAAAACGCCTGTTTTGGGACTCTGCAGAGAAAGTGTTTGCAGACTGCTGAATCCACACACGGGTTTAACTCTGGAAGTTGAGTGCACACATTGACAACCGTTCTGTTAGATAGCTGCGTTTTGGATTTAGAAGCAGATATTTCCCTGTGCTTACTGCTGTTTCTTCCTTATGCCGGTAATGGGCTGAAAACGCCTGTTTTGGGGCTCTGCAGAGAAGATGTTTGCAGACTGCTGAATCCACACACGGGTTTATCTCTGGAAGTTGAGTGCACACATTGACAACCGTTCTGTTAGATAGCTGCGTTTTGGATTTAGAAGCAGATATTTCACTGGGCTTACTGCTGTTTCTTCCATATGCCGGTAACGGGCTGAAAACGCCTGTTTTGGGACTCTGCAGAGAAAGTGTTTGCAGACTGCTGAATCCACACACGGGTTTAACTCTGGAAGTTGAGTGCACACATTGACAACCGTTCTGTTAGATAGCTGCGTTTTGGATTTAGAAGCAGATATTTCCTTGTGCTTACTGCTGTTTCTTCCATATGCCGGTAACGGGCTGAAAACGCCTGTTTTGGGACTCTGCAGAGAAAGTGTTTGCAGACTGCTGAATCCACACACGCGTTTATCTCTGGAAGTTGAGTGCACACATTGACAACCGTTCTGTTAGATAGCTGCGTTTTGGATTTAGAAGCAGATATTTCCCTGTGCTGACTGCTGTTTCTTCCATATGCCGGTAATGGGCTGAAAACGCCTGTTTTGGGACTCTGCAGAGAAAGTGTTTGCAGACTGCTGAATCCACACACGGGTTTAACTCTGGAAGTTGAGTGCACACATTGACAACCGTTCTGTTAGATAGCTGCGTTTTGCATTTAGAAGCAGATATTTCCCTGTGCTTACTGCTGTTTCTTTCATATGCCGGTCATGGGCTGAAAACGCCTGTTTTGGGGCTCTGCACAGAAAGTGTTTGCAGACTGCTGAATCCACACACGGGTTTAACTCTGGAAGTTGAGTGCACACATTGACAACCGTTCTGTTAGATAGCTGCGTTTTGGATTTAGAAGCAGATATTTCCCTGTGCTTACTGCTGTTTCTTCCATATGCCGGTAATGGGCTGAAAACGCCTGTTTTGGGAATCTGCAGAGAAAGTGTTTACAGACTGCTGAATCCACACACGGGTTTAACTCTGGAAGTTGAGTGCACACATTGACAACCGTTCTGTTAGATAGCTGCGTTTTGGATTTAGAATCAGATATTTCCCTGTGCTTACTGCTGTTTCTTCCATATGCCGGTAATGGGCTGAAAACGCCTGTTTTGGGACTCTGCAGAGAAAGTGTTTGCAGACTGCTGAATCCACACACGGGTTTAACTCTGGAAGTTGAGTGCACACATTGACAACCGTTCTGTTAGATAGCTGCGTTTTGGATTTAGAAGCAGATATTTCCCTGGGCTTACTGCTGTTTCTTCCATATGCCGGTAATGGGCTGAAAACGCCTGTTTTGGGACTCTGCAGAGAAAGTGTTTGCAGACTGCTGAATCCACACATGGGTTTAACTCTGGAAGTTGAGTGCACACATTGACAACCGTTCTATTAGATAGCTGCGTTTTGGATTTAGAAGCAGATATTTCACTGGGCTTACTGCTGTTTCTTCCATATGCCGGTAATGGGCTGAAAACGCCTATTTTGGGACTCTGCAGAGAAAGTGTTTGCAGACTGCTGAATCCACACACGGGTTTAACACTGGAAGTTGAGTGCACACATTGACAACCGTTCTGTTAGATAGCTGCGTTTTGGATTTAGAAGCAGATATTTCCCTGTGCTTACTGCTGTTTCTTCCATATGCCGGTAATGGGCTGAAAACGCCTGTTTTGGGACTCTGCAGAGAAAGTGTTTGCAGACTGCTGAATCCACACACGGGTTTAACTCTGGAAGTTGAGTGCACACATTGAGAACCGTTCTGTTAGATAGCTGCGTTTTGGATTTAGAAACAGATATTTCCCTGTGCTTACTGCTGTTTCTTCCATATGCCGGTAATGGGCTGAAAACGCCTGTTTTGGGACTCTGCAGAGAAAGTGTTTGCAGACTGCTGAATCCACACACGGGTTTAACTCTGGAAGTTCAGTGAACACATTGACAGCCGTTCTGTTAGATAGCTGCGTTTTGGATTTAGAAGCAGATATTTCCCTGTGCTTACTGCTGTTTTTTCCATATGCCGGTAATGGGCTGAAAACGCCTGTTTTGGGACTCTGCAGAGAAAGTGTTTGCAGACTGCTGAATCCACACACGGGTTTAACTCTGGAAGTTGAGTGCACACTTTGACAGCCGTTCTGTTAGATAGCTGCGTTTTGGATTTAGAAGCAGATATTTCCCTGGGCTTACTGCTGTTTCTTCCATATGCCGGTAATGGGCTGAAAACGCCTGGTTTGGGACTCTGCAGAGAAGCTGTTTGCAGACTGCTGAATCCACACACGGGTTTAACTCTGGAAGTTGAGTGCACACATTGACAACCGTTCAGTTAGATAGCTGCGTTTTGGATTTAGAAGCAGATATTTCCCTGTGCTGACTGCTGTTTCTTCCATAGGCCGGTAATGGGCTGAAAACGCCTGTTTTGGGACTCTGCAGAGAAAGTGTTTGCAGACTGCTGAATCCACACACGGGTTTAATTCTGGAAGTTGAGTGCACACATTGACAACCGTTCTGTTAGATAGCTGCGTTTTGGATTTAGAAGCAGATATTTCCCTGTGCTGATTGCTGTTTCTTCCATATGCCGGTAATGGGCTGAAAACGCCTGTTTTGGGACTCTGCAGAGAAAGTGTTTGCAGACTGCTGAATCCACACACGGGTTTAACTCTGGAAGTTGAGTGCACACATTGACAACCGTTCTGTTAGATAGCTGCGTTTTGGATTTAGAAGCAGATATTTCCCTGTGCTGACTGCTGTTTCTTCCATATGCCGGTAATGGGCTGAAAACGCCTGTTTTGGGACTCTGCAGAGAAAGCGTTTGCAGACTGCTGAATCCACACACGGGTTTTACTCTGGAAGTTGAGTGCACACATTGACAACCGTTCTGTTAGATAGCTGCGTTTTGGATTTAGAAGCAGATATTTCCCTGTGCTGACTGCTGTTTCTTCCATATGCCGGTAAAGGGGTGAAAACGCCTGGTTTGGGACTCTGCAGAGAAGATGTTTGCAGACTGCTTAATCCACACACGGGTTTAACTCTGGAAGTTGAGTGCACACATTGACAACCGTTCTGTTAGATAGCTGCGTTTTGGATTTAGAAGCAGATATTTCCCTGGGCTTACTGCTGTTTCTTCCATATGCCGGTAATGGGCTGAAAACGCCTGTTTTGGGACTCTGCAGAGAAAGTGTTTGCAGACTGCTGAATCCACACACGGGTTTAACTCTGGAAGTTGAGTGCACACATTGACAACCGTTCTGTTAGATAGCTGCGTTTTGGATTTAGAAGCAGATATTTCCCAGTGCTTACTGCTGTTTCTTCCTTATGCCGGTAATGGGCTGAAAACGCCTGTTTTGGGGCTCTGCAGAGAAGATGTTTGCAGACTGCTGAATCCACACACGGGTTTATCTCTGGAAGTTGAGTGCACACATTGACAACCGTTCTGTTAGATAGCTGCGTTTTGGATTTAGAAGCAGATATTTCACTGGGCTTACTGCTGTTTCTTCCATATGCCGGTAACGGGCTGAAAACGCCTGTTTTGGGACTCTGCAGAGAAAGTGTTTGCAGACTGCTGAATCCACACACGGGTTTAACTCTGGAAGTTGAGTGCACACATTGACAACCGTTCTGTTAGATAGCTGCGTTTTGGATTTAGAAGCAGATATTTCCTTGTGCTTACTGCTGTTTCTTCCATATGCCGGTAACGGGCTGAAAACGCCTGTTTTGGGACTCTGCAGAGAAAGTGTTTGCAGACTGCTGAATCCACACACGCGTTTATCTCTGGAAGTTGAGTGCACACATTGACAACCGTTCTGTTAGATAGCTGCGTTTTGGATTTAGAAGCAGATATTTCCCTGTGCTGACTGCTGTTTCTTCCATATGCCGGTAATGGGCTGAAAACGCCTGTTTTGGGACTCTGCAGAGAAAGTGTTTGCAGACTGCTGAATCCACACACGGGTTTAACTCTGGAAGTTGAGTGCACACATTGACAACCGTTCTGTTAGATAGCTGCGTTTTGGATTTAGAAGAAGATATTTCCCTGTGCTGACTGCTGTTTCTTCCATATGCCGGTAATGGGCTGAAAACGCGTGGTTTGGGACTCTGCAGAGAAGATGTTTGCAGACTGTTAATCCACACACGGGTTTAACTCTGGATGTTGAGTGCACACATTGACAACCGTTCTGTTAGATAGCTGCGTTTTGGATTTAGAAGCAGATATTTCCCTGGGCTTACTGCTGTTTCTTCCATATGCCGGTAATGGGCTGAAAACGCCTGTTTTGGGACTCTGCAGAGAAAGTGTTTGCAGACTGCTGAATCCACACACGGGTTTAACTCTGGAAGTTGAGTGCACACATTGACAACCGTTCTGTTAGATAGCTGCGTTTTGCATTTAGAAGCA
Source organism: Aotus nancymaae (assembly GCF_030222135.1). Classification (NCBI taxonomy): domain Eukaryota; kingdom Metazoa; phylum Chordata; class Mammalia; order Primates; family Aotidae; genus Aotus; species Aotus nancymaae. The sequence goes on along the minus strand of NW_026988933.1, from coordinate 109,686 downwards.
GATATTTCCCTGGGCTTACTGCTGTTTCTTTCATATGCCGGTCATGGGCTGAAAACGCCTGTTTTGGGGCTCTGCACAGAAAGTGTTTGCAGACTGCTGAATCCACACACGGGTTTAACTCTGGAAGTTGAGTGCACACATTGACAACCGTTCTGTTAGATAGCTGCGTTTTGGATTTAGAAGCAGATATTTCCCTGTGCTTACTGCTGTTTCTTCCATATGCCGGTAATGGGCTGAAAACGCCTGTTTTGGGAATCTGCAGAGAAAGTGTTTACAGACTGCTGAATCCACACACGGGTTTAACTCTGGAAGTTGAGTGCACACATTGACAACCGTTCTGTTAGATAGCTGCGTTTTGGATTTAGAATCAGATATTTCCCTGTGCTTACTGCTGTTTCTTCCATATGCCGGTAATGGGCTGAAAACGCCTGTTTTGGGACTCTGCAGAGAAAGTGTTTGCAGACTGCTGAATCCACACACGGGTTTAACTCTGGAAGTTGAGTGCACACATTGACAACCGTTCTGTTAGATAGCTGCGTTTTGGATTTAGAAGCAGATATTTCCCTGGGCTTACTGCTGTTTCTTCCATATGCCGGTAATGGGCTGAAAACGCCTGTTTTGGGACTCTGCAGAGAAAGTGTTTGCAGACTGCTGAATCCACACATGGGTTTAACTCTGGAAGTTGAGTGCACACATTGACAACCGTTCTATTAGATAGCTGCGTTTTGGATTTAGAAGCAGATATTTCACTGGGCTTACTGCTGTTTCTTCCATATGCCGGTAATGGGCTGAAAACGCCTATTTTGGGACTCTGCAGAGAAAGTGTTTGCAGACTGCTGAATCCACACACGGGTTTAACACTGGAAGTTGAGTGCACACATTGACAACCGTTCTGTTAGATAGCTGCGTTTTGGATTTAGAAGCAGATATTTCCCTGTGCTTACTGCTGTTTCTTCCATATGCCGGTAATGGGCTAAAAACGCCTGTTTTGGGACTCTGCAGAGAAAGTGTTTGCAGACTGCTGAATCCACACACGGGTTTAACTCTGGAAGTTGAGTGCACACATTGAGAACCGTTCTGTTAGATAGCTGCGTTTTGGATTTAGAAACAGATATTTCCCTGTGCTTACTGCTGTTTCTTCCATATGCCGGTAATGGGCTGAAAACGCCTGTTTTGGGACTCTGCAGAGAAAGTGTTTGCAGACTGCTGAATCCACACACGGGTTTAACTCTGGAAGTTCAGTGAACACATTGACAGCCGTTCTGTTAGATAGCTGCGTTTTGGATTTAGAAGCAGATATTTCCCTGTGCTTACTGCTGTTTTTTCCATATGCCGGTAATGGGCTGAAAACGCCTGTTTTGGGACTCTGCAGAGAAAGTGTTTGCAGACTGCTGAATCCACACACGGGTTTAACTCTGGAAGTTGAGTGCACACATTGACAGCCGTTCTGTTAGATAGCTGCGTTTTGGATTTAGAAGCAGATATTTCCCTGGGCTTACTGCTGTTTCTTCCATATGCCGGTAATGGGCTGAAAACGCCTGGTTTGGGACTCTGCAGAGAAGCTGTTTGCAGACTGCTGAATCCACACACGGGTTTAACTCTGGAAGTTGAGTGCACACATTGACAACCGTTCAGTTAGATAGCTGCGTTTTGGATTTAGAAGCAGATATTTCCCTGTGCTGACTGCTGTTTCTTCCATAGGCCGGTAATGGGCTGAAAACGCCTGTTTTGGGACTCTGCAGAGAAAGTGTTTGCAGACTGCTGAATCCACACACGGGTTTAACTCTGGAAGTTGAGTGCACACATTGACAACCGTTCTGTTAGATAGCTGCGTTTTGGATTTAGAAGCAGATATTTCCCTGTGCTGACTGCTGTTTCTTCCATATGCCGGTAATGGGCTGAAAACGCCGGTTTTGGGACTCTGCAGAGAAAGTGTTTGCAGACTGCTGAATCCACACACGGGTTTAACTCTGGAAGTTGAGTGCACACATTGACAACCGTTCTGTTAGATAGCTGCGTTTTGGATTTAGAAGCAGATATTTCCCTGGGCTTACTGCTGTTTCTTCCATATGCCGGTAATGGGCTGAAAACGCCTGTCTTGGGACTCTGCATAGAAAGGGTTTGCAGACTGCTGAATCCACACACGGGTTTAACTCTGGAAGTTGAGTGCACAGATTGAGAACCGTTCTGTTAGATAGCTGCGTTTTGGATTTAGAAGCAGTTATTTCCCTGTGCTTACTGCTGTTTCTTCCATATGCCGGTAATGGGCTGAAAACGCCTGTTTTGGGACTCTGCAGAGAAAGTGTTTGCAGACTGCTGAATCCACACACGGGTTTAACTCTGGAAGTTGAGTGCACACATTGAGAACCGTTCTGTTAGATAGCTGCGTTTTGGATTTAGAAACAGATATTTCCCTGTGCTTACTGCTGTTTCTTCCATATGCCGGTAATGGGCTGAAAACGCCTGTTTTGGGACTCTGCAGAGAAAGTGTTTGCAGACTGCTGAATCCACACACGGGTTTAACTCTGGAAGTTCAGTGAACACATTGACAGCCGTTCTGTTAGATAGCTGCGTTTTGGATTTAGAAGCAGATATTTCCCTGTGCTTACTGCTGTTTTTTCCATATGCCGGTAATGGGCTGAAAACGCCTGTTTTGGGACTCTGCAGAGAAAGTGTTTGCAGACTGCTGAATCCACACACGGGTTTAACTCTGGAAGTTGAGTGCACACATTGACAGCCGTTCTGTTAGATAGCTGCGTTTTGGATTTAGAAGCAGATATTTCCCTGGGCTTACTGCTGTTTCTTCCATATGCCGGTAATGGGCTGAAAACGCCTGGTTTGGGACTCTGCAGAGAAGCTGTTTGCAGACTGCTGAACCCACACACGGGTTTAACTCTGGAAGTTGAGTGCACACATTGAGAACCGTTCTGTTAGATAGCTGCGTTTTGGATTTAGAAGCAGATATTTCCCTGTGCTGACTGCTGTTTCTTCCATATGCCGGTAAAGGGGTGAAAACGCCTGGTTTGGGACTCTGCAGAGAAGATGTTTGCAGACTGCTTAATCCACACACGGGTTTAACTCTGGAAGTTGATGCACACATTGACAACCGTTCTGTTAGATAGCTGCGTTTTGGATTTAGAAGCAGATATTTCCCTGTGCTTACTGCTGTTTCTTCCATATGCCGGTAATGGGCTGAAAACGCCTGTTTTGGGACTCTGCAGAGAAAGTGTTTGCAGACTGCTGAATCCACACACGGGTTTAACTCTGGAAGTTCAGTGAACACATTGACAGCCGTTCTGTTAGATAGCTGCGTTTTGGATTTAGAAGCAGATATTTCCCTGTGCTTACTGCTGTTTTTTCCATATGCCGGTAATGGGCTGAAAACGCCTGTTTTGGGACTCTGTAGAGAAAGTGTTTGCAGACTGCTGAATCCACACACGGGTTTAACTCTGGAAGTTGAGTGCACACATTGACAGCCGTTCTGTTAGATAGCTGCGTTTTGGATTTAGAAGCAGATATTTCCCTGGGCTTACTGCTGTTTCTTCCATATGCCGGTAATGGGCTGAAAACGCCTGGTTTGGGACCCTGCAGAGAAGCTGTTTGCAGACTGCTGAATCCACACACGGGTTTACCTCTGGAAGTTGAGTGCACACATTGACAACCGTTCTGTTAGATAGCTGCGTTTTGGATTTAGAAGCAGATATTTCCCTGTGCTGACTGCTGTTTCTTCCATATGCCGGTAAAGGGGTGAAAACGCCTGGTTTGGGACTCTGCAGAGAAGATGTTTGCAGACTGCTTAATCCACACACGGGTTTAACTCTGGAAGTTGATGCACACATTGACAACCGTTCTGTTAGATAGCTGCGTTTTGGATTTAGAAGCAGATATTTCCCTGGGCTTACTGCTGTTTCTTCCATATGCCGGTAATGGGCTGAAAACGCCTGTCTTGGGACTCTGCAGAGAAAGTGTTTGCAGACTGCTGAATCCACACACGGGTTTAACTCTGGAAGTTGAGTGCACACATTGACAGCCGTTCTGTTAGATAGCTGCGTTTTGGATTTAGAAGCAGATATTTCCCTGTGCTTACTGCTGTTTCTTCCATATGCCGGTAATGGGCTGAAAACGCCTGTTTTGGGGCTCTGCAGAGAAGATGTTTGCAGGCTGCTGAATCCACACACGGGTTTATCTCTGGAAGTTGAGTGCACACATTGACAACCGTTCTGTTAGATAGCTGCGTTTTGGATTTAGAAGCAGATATTTCACTGGGCTTACTGCTGTTTCTTCCATATGCCGGTAATGGGCTGAAAACGCCTGTTTTGGGACTCTGCAGAGAAAGTGTTTGCAGACTGCTGAATCGACACACGGGTTTAACTCTGGAAGTTGAGTGCACACATTGACAACCGTTCTGTTAGATAGCTGCGTTTTGGATTTAGAAGCAGATATTTCCCTGTGCTTACTGCTGTTTCTTCCATATGCCGGTAATGGGCTGAAAAAGCCTGTTTTGGGACTCTGCAGAGAAAGTGTTTGCAGACTGCTGAATCCAAACACGGGTTTAACTCTGGAAGTTGAGTGCACACATTGAGAACCGTTCTGTTAGATAGCTGCGTTTTGGATTTAGAAACAGATATTTCCCTGTGCTTACTGCTGTTTCTTCCATATGCCGGCAATGGGCTGAAAACGCCTGTTTTGGGACGCTGCAGAGAAAGTGTTTGCAGACTGCTGAATCCACACACGGGTTTAACTCTGGAAGTTGAGTGCACACATTGACAGCCGTTCTGTTAGATAGCTGCGTTTTGGATTTAGAAGCAGATATTTCCCTGGGCTTACTGCTGTTTCTTCCATATGCCGGTAATGGGCTGAAAACGCCTGGTTTGGGACTCTGCAGAGAAGCTGTTTGCAGACTGCTGAATCCACACACGGGTTTAACTCTGGAAGTTGAGTGCACACATTGACAGCCGTTCTGTTAGATAGCTGCGTTTTGGATTTAGAAGCAGATATTTCCCTGTGCTTACTGCTGTTTCTTCCATATGCCGGTAATGGGCTGAAAACGCCTGTTTTGGGACTCTGCAGAGAAAGTGTTTGCAGACTGCTGAATCCACACACGGGTTTAACTCTGGAAGTTGAGTGCACACATTGACAACCGTTCTGTTAGATTGCTGCGTTTTGGATTTAGAAGCAGATATTTCCCTGTGCTGACTGCTGTTTCTTCCATATGCCGGTAATGGGCTGAAAACGCCTGTTTCGGGACTCTGCAGAGAAAGTGTTTGCAGACTGCTGAATCCACACACGGGTTTAACTCTGGAAGTTGAGTGCACACATTGACAACCGTTCTGTTAGATAGCTGCGTTTTGGATTTAGAAGCAGATATTTTCCTGGGCTTACTGCTGTTTCTTCCATATGCCGGTAATGGGCTGAAAACGCCTGTTTTGGGACTCTGCAGAGAAAGTGTTTGCAGACTGCTGAATCCACACACGGGTTTAACTCTGGAAGTTGAGTGCACACAGTGACAACCGTTCTGTTAGATAGCTGCATTTTGGATTTAGAAGCAGATATTTCCCTGTGCTTACTGCTGTTTCTTCCATATGCCGGTAATGGGCTGAAAACGCCTGTTTTGGGACTCTGCAGAGAAAGTGTTTGCAGACTGCTGAATCCACACTCCGGTTTAACTCTGGTAGTTGAGTGCACACATTGACAACCGTTATGTTAGAAAGCTGCGTTTTGGATTTAGAAGCAGATATTTCCCTGGGCTGACTGCTGTTTCTTCCATATGCCGGTAATGGGCTGAAAACGCCTGTTTTGGGACTCTGCAGAGAAAGTGTTTGCAGACTGCTGAATACACACACGGGTTTAACTCTGGAAGTTGAGTGCACACATTGACAACCGTTCTGTGAGATAGCTGCGTTTTGGATTTAGAAGCAGATATTTCCCTGTGCTTACTGCTGTTTCTTCCATATGCCGGTAATGGGCTGAAAACGCCTGTTTTGGGACTCTGCAGACAAAGTGTTTGCAGACTGCTGAATCCACACACGGGTTTAACTCTGGAAGTTGAGTGCACACATTGACAACCGTTCTGTTAGATAGCTGCGTTTTGGATTTAGAAGCAGATATTTCCCTGTGCTGACTGCTGTTTCTTCCATATGCCGGTAATGGGCTGAAAACGCCTGTTTTGGGACTCTGCAGAGAAAGTGTTTGCAGACTGCTGAATCCACACACGGGTTTAACTCTGGAAGTTGAGTGCACACATTGAGAACCGTTCTGTTAGATAGCTGCGTTTTGGATTTAGAAGCAGATATTTCCCTGTGCTGACTGCTGTTTCTTCCATATGCCGGTAATGGGCTGAAAACGCCTGTTTTGGGACTCTGCAGAGAAAGTGTTTGCAGACTGCTGAATCCACACACGGGTTTAACTCTGGAAGTTGAGTGCACACATTGACAACCGTTCTGTTAGATAGCTGCGTTTTGGATTTAGAAGCAGATATTTCCCTGTGCTGACTGCTGTTTCTTCCATATGCCGGTAATGGGCTGAAAACGCCTGTTTTGGGACTCTGCAGAGAAAGCGTTTGCAGACTGCTGAATCCACACACGGGTTTAACTCTGGAAGTTGAGTGCACACATTGACAACCGTTCTGTTAGATAGCTGCGTTTTGGATTTAGAAGCAGATATTTCCCTGTGCTGACTGCTGTTTCTTCCGTATGCCGGTAAAGGGGTGAAAACGCCTGGTTTGGGACTCTGCAGAGAAGATGTTTGCAGACTGCTTAATCCACACACGGGTTTAACTCTGGAAGTTGAGTGCACACATTGACAACCGTTCTGTTAGATAGCTGCGTTTTGGATTTAGAAGCAGATATTTCCCTGGGCTTACTGCTGTTTCTTCCATATGCTGGTAATGGGCTGAAAACGCCTGTTTTGGGGCTCTGCAGAGAAGATGTTTGCAGACTGCTGAATCCACACACGGGTTTATCTCTGGAAGTTGAGTGCACACATTGACAACCGTTCTGTTAGATAGCTGCGTTTTGGATTTAGAAGCAGATATTTCCCTGTGCTTACTGCTGTTTCTTCCATATGCCGGTAATGGGCTGAAAACGCCTGTTTTGGGACTCTGCAGAGAAAGTGTTTGCAGACTGCTGAATACACACACGGGTTTAACTCTGGAAGTTGAGTGCACACATTGACAACCGTTCTGTTAGATAGCTGCGTTTTGGATTTAGAAGCAGATATTTCCCTGTGCATACAGCTGTTTCTTCCATATGCCGGTAACGAGCTGAAAACGCCTGTTTTGGGACTCTGCAGAGAAAGTGTTTGCAGACTGCTGAATCCACACACGGGTTTAACTCTGGAAGTTGAGTGCACACATTGAGAACCGTTCTGTTAGATAGCTGCGTTTTGGATTTAGAAACAGATATTTCCCTGTGCTTACTGCTGTTTCTTCCATATGCCGGCAATGGGCTGAAAACGCCTGTTTTGGGACTCTGCAGAGAAAGTGTTTGCAGACTGCTGAATCCACACACGGGTTTAACTCTGGAAGTTCAGTGAACACATTGACAGCCGTTCTGTTGGATAGCTGAGTTTTGGATTTAGAAGCAGATATTTCCCTGTGCTTACTGCTGTTTTTTCCATATGCCGGTAATGGGCTGAAAACGCCTGTTTTGGGACTCTGCAGAGAAAGTGTTTGCAGACTGCTGAATCCACACACGGGTTTAACTCTGGAAGTTGAGTGCACACATTGACAGCCGTTCTGTTAGATAGCTGCGTTTTGGATTTAGAAGCAGATATTTCCCTGGGCTTACTGCTGTTTCTTCCATATGCCGGTAATGGGCTGAAAACGCCTGGTTTGGGACTCTGCAGAGAAGCTGTTTGCAGACTGCTGAATCCACACACGGGTTTAACTCTGGAAGTTGAGTGCACACATTGACAGCCGTTCTGTTAGATAGCTGCGTTTTGGATTTAGAAGCAGATATTTCCCTGTGCTTACTGCTGTTTCTTCCATATGCCGGTAATGGGCTGAAAACGCCTGTTTTGGGACTCTGCAGAGAAAGTGTTTGCAGACTGCTGAATCCACACACGGGTTTAACTCTGGAAGTTGAGTGCACACATTGAGAACCGTTCTGTTAGATAGCTGCGTTTTGGATTTAGAAGCAGATATTTCCCTGTGCTGACTGCTGTTTCTTCCATATGCCGGTAATGGGCTGAAAACGCCTGTTTTGGGACTCTGCAGAGAAAGTGTTTGCAGACTGCTGAATCCACACACGGGTTTAACTCTGGAAGTTGAGTGCACACATTGACAACCGTTCTGTTAGATAGCTGCGTTTTGGATTTAGAAGCAGATATTTTCCTGGGCTTACTGCTGTTTCTTCCATATGCCGGTAATGGGCTGAAAACGCCTGTTTTGGGACTCTGCAGAGAAAGTGTTTGCAGACTGCTGAATCCACACACGGGTTTAACTCTGGAAGTTGAGTGCACACAGTGACAACCGTTCTGTTAGATAGCTGCGTTTTGGATTTAGAAGCAGATATTTCCCTGTGCTTACTGCTGTTTCTTCCATATGCCGGTAATGGGCTGAAAACGCCTGTTTTGGGACTCTGCAGAGAAAGTGTTTGCAGACTGCTGAATCCACACTCCGGTTTAACTCTGGTAGTTGAGTGCACGCATTGACAACCGTTCTGTTAGAAAGCTGCGTTTTGGATTTAGAAGCAGATATTTCCCTGGGCTTACTGCTGTTTCTTCCATATGCCGGTAATGGGCTGAAAACGCCTGTTTTGGGACTCTGCAGAGAAAGTGTTTGCAGACTGCTGAATCCACACACGGGTTTAACTCTGGAAGTTGAGTGCACACATTGACAACCGTTCTGTTAGATAGCTGCGTTTTGGATTTAGAAGCAGATATTTCCCTGTGCTTACTGCTGTTTCTTCCATATGCCGGTAACGGGCTGAAAACGCCTGTTTTGGGACTCTGCAGAGAAAGTGTTTGCAGACTGCTGAATCCACACACGGGTTTATCTCTGGAAGTTGAGTGCACACATTGACAACCGTTCTGTTAGATAGCTGCGTTTTGGATTTAGAAGCAGATATTTCCCTGTGCTTACTGCTGTTTCTTCCGTATGCCGGTAATGGGCTGAAAACGCCTGTTTTGGGACTCTGCAGAGAAAGTGTTTGCAGACTGCTGAATCCACACACGGGTTTAACTCTGGAAGTTGAGTGCACACATTGACAGCCGTTCTGTTAGATAGCTGCGTTTTGGATTTAGAAGCAGATATTTCCCTGTGCTTACTGCTGTTTTTTCCATATGCCGGTAATGGGCTGAAAACGCCTGTTTTGGGACTCTGCAGAGAAAGTGTTTGCAGACTGCTGAATCCACACACGGGTTAAACTCTGGAAGTTGAGTGCACACATTGACAGCCGTTCTGTTAGATAGCTGCGTTTTGGATTTAGAAGCAGATATTTCCCTGGGCTTACTGCTGTTTCTTCCATATGCCGGTAACGGGCTGAAAACGCCTGGTTTGGGACTCTGTAGAGAAGATGTTTGCAGACTGCTGAATCCACACACGGGTTTAACTCTGGAAGTTGAGTGCACACATTGACAGCCGTTCTGTTAGATAGCTGCGTTTTGGATTTAGAAGCAGATATTTCCCTTTGCTTACTGCTGTTTCTTCCATATGCCGGTAATGGGCTGAAAACGCCTGTTTTGGGTCTCTGCAGAGAAAGTGTTTGCAGACTGCTGAATCCACACACGGGTTTAACTCTGGAAGTTGAGTGCACACATTGACAACCGTTCTGTTAGATAGCTGCGTTTTGGATTTAGAAGCAGATATTTCCCTGTGCTTACCGCTGTTTCTTCCATATGCCGGTAATGGGCTGAAAACGCCTGTTTTGGGACTCTGCAGAGAAAGTGTTTGCAGACTGCTGAATCCACACACGGGTTTAACTCTGGAAGTTGAGTGCACACATTGACAGCCGTTCTGTTAGATAGCTGCGTTTTGGATTTAGAAGCAGATATTTCCCTGTGCTTACCGCTGTTTCTTCCATATGCCGGTAATGGGCTGAAAACGCCTGTTTTGGGACTCTGCAGAGAAAGTGTTTGCAGACTGCTGAATCCACACACGGGTTTAACTCTGGAAGTTGAGTGCACACATTGACAACCGTTCTGTTAGATAGCTGCGTTTTGGATTTAGAAGCAGATATTTCCCTGTGCTTACTGCTGTTTCTTCCATATGCCGGTAATGGGCTGAAAACGCCTGTTTTGGGACTCTGCAGAGAAAGTGTTTGCAGACTGCTGAATCCACACACGGGTTTAACTCTGGAAGTTGAGTGCACACATTGACAACCGTTCTGTTAGATAGCTGCGTTTTGGATTTAGAAGCAGATATTTCCCTGTGCTTACTGCTGTTTCTTCCATATGCCGGTAATGGGCTGAAAACGCCTGTTTTGGGACTCTGCAGAGAAAGTGTTTGCAGACTGCTGAATCCACACACGGGTTTAACTCTGGAAGTTGAGTGCACACATTGACAACCGTTCTGTTAGATAGCTGCGTTTTGGATTTAGAAGCAGATATTTCCCTTTGCTTAGTGCTGTTTCTTCCATATGCCGGTAATGGGCTGAAAACGCCTGTTTTGGGACTCTGCAGAGAAAGTGTTTGCAGACTGCTGAATCCACACACGGGTTTAACTCTGGAAGTTGAGTGCACACATTGACAACCGTTCTGTTAGATAGCTGCGTTTTGGATTTAGAAGCAGATATTTCCCTGTGCTTACCGCTGTTTCTTCCATATGCCGGTAATGGGCTGAAAACGCCTGTTTTGGGACTCTGCAGAGAAAGTGTTTGCAGACTGCTGAATCCACACACGGGTTTAACTCTGGAAGTTGAGTGCACACATTGACAGCCGTTCTGTTAGATAGCTGCGTTTTGGATTTAGAAGCAGATATTTCCCTGGGCTTACTGCTGTTTCTTCCATATGCCGGTAATGGGCTGAGAACGCCTGTTTTGGGACTCTGCAGAGAAAGTGTTTGCAGACTGCTGAATCCACACACGGGTTTAACTCTGGAAGCTGAGTGCACACATTGACAACCGTTCTGTTAGATAGCTGCGTTTTGGATTTAGAAGCAGATATTTCCCTGAGCTTACAGCTGTTTCTTCCATATGCCGGCAATGGGTTGAAAACGCCTGTTTTGGGACTCTGCAGAGAAAGTGTTTGCAGACTGCTGAATCCACACACGGGTTTAACTCTGGAAGTTGAGTGCACACATTGACAGCCGTTCTGTTAGATAGCTGCGTTTTGGATTTAGAAGCAGATATTTCCCTGGGCTTACTGCTGTTTCTTCCATATGCCGGTAATGGGCTGAAAACGCCTGGTTTGGGACTCTGCAGAGAAGCTGTTTGCAGACTGCTGAATCCACACACTGGTTAAACTCTGGAAGTTGAGTGCACACATTGACAACCGTTCTGTTAGATAGCTGCGTTTTGGATTTAGAAGCAGATATTTCCCTGTGCTGATTGCTGTTTCTTCCATATGCCGGTAATGGGCTGAAAACGCCTGTTTTGGGACTCTGCAGAGAAAGTGTTTGCAGACTGCTGAATCCACACACGGGTTTAACTCTGGAAGATGAGTGCACACATTGACAACCGTTCTGTTAGATAGCTGCGTTTTGGATTTAGAAGCAGATATTTCCCTGTGCTTACTGCTGTTTCTTCCATATGCCGGTAATGGGCTGAAAACGCCTGTTTTGGGACTCTGCAGAGAAAGTGTTTGCAGACTGCTGAATCCACACACGGGTTTAACTCTGGAAGTTGAGTGCACACATTGACAACCGTTCTGTTAGATAGCTGCGTTTTGGATTTAGAAGCAGATATTTCCCTTTGCTTACTGCTGTTTCTTCCATATGCCGGTAATGGCCTGAAAACGCCTGTTTTGGGACTCTGCAGAGAAAGTGTTTGCAGACTGCTGAATCCACACACAGGTTTAACTCTGGAAGTTGAGTGCACACATTGACAACCGTTCGGTTAGATAGCTGCGCTTTGGATTTAGAAGCAGATATTTCCCTGGGCTTACTGCTGTTTCTTCCATATGCCGGTAATGGGCTGAAAACGCCTGTTTTGGGACTCTGCAGAGAAAGTGTTTGCAGACTGCTGAATCCACACACGGGTTTAACTCTGGAAGTTGAGTGCACACATTGACAACCGTTCTGTTAGATAGCTGCGTTTTGGATTTAGAAGCAGATATTTCCCTGTGCTTACTGCTGTTTCTTCCATATGCCGGTAATGGGCTGAAAACGCCTGTTTTGGGACTCTGCAGAGAAAGTGTTTGCAGACTGCTGAATCCACACACGGGTTTAACTCTGGAAGTTGAGTGCACACATTGAGAACCGTTCTGTTAGATAGCTGCGTTTTGGATTTAGAAACAGATATTTCCCTGTGCTTACTGCTGTTTCTTCCATATGCCGGTAATGGCCTGAAAACGCCTGTTTTGGGACTCTGCAGAGAAAGTGTTTGCAGACTGCTGAATCCACACACGGGTTTAACTCTGGAAGTTGAGTGCACACATTGAGAACCGTTCTGTTAGATAGCTGCGTTTTGGATTTAGAAACAGATATTTCCCTGTGCTTACTGCTTTTTCTTCCATATGCCGGTAATGGGCTGAAAACGCCTGTTTTGGGACTCTGCAGAGAAAGTGTTTGCAGACTGCTGAATCCACACACGGGTTTAACTCTGGAAGATGAGTGAACACATTGACAACCGTTCTGTTAGATAGCTGCGTTTTGGATTTAGAAGCAGATATTTCCCTGTGCTTACTGCTGTTTCTTCCATATGCCGGTAATGGGCTGAAAACGCCTGTTTTGGGACTCTGCAGAGAAAGTGTTTGCAGACTGCTGAATCCACACACGGGTTTAACTCTGGAAGTTGAGTGCACACATTGACAACCGTTCTGTTAGATAGCTGCGTTTTGGATTTAGAAGCAGATATTTCCCTTTGCTTACTGCTGTTTCTTCCATATGCCGGTAATGGCCTGAAAACGCCTGTTTTGGGACTCTGCAGAGAAAGTGTTTGCAGACTGCTGAATCCACACACAGGTTTAACTCTGGAAGTTGAGTGCACACATTGACAACCGTTCGGTTAGATAGCTGCGCTTTGGATTTAGAAGCAGATATTTCCCTGGGCTTACTGCTGTTTCTTCCATATGCCGGTAATGGGCTGAAAACGCCTGTTTTGGGACTCTGCAGAGAAAGTGTTTGCAGACTGCTGAATCCACACACGGGTTTAACTCTGGAAGTTGAGTGCACACATTGACAACCGTTCTGTTAGATAGCTGCGTTTTGGATTTAGAAGCAGATATTTCCCTGTGCTTACTGCTGTTTCTTCCATATGCCGGTAATGGGCTGAAAACGCCTGTTTTGGGACTCTGCAGAGAAAGTGTTTGCAGACTGCTGAATCCACACACGGGTTTAACTCTGGAAGTTGAGTGCACACATTGAGAACCGTTCTGTTAGATAGCTGCGTTTTGGATTTAGAAACAGATATTTCCCTGTGCTTACTGCTGTTTCTTCCATATGCCGGTAATGGGCTGAAAACGCCTGTTTTGGGACTCTGCAGAGAAAGTGTTTGCAGACTGCTGAATCCACACACGGGTTTAACTCTGGAAGTTGAGTGCACACATTGACAGCCGCTCTGTTAGATAGCTGCGTTTTGGATTTAGAAGCAGATATTTCCCTGTGGTTACTGCTGTTTTTTCCATATGCTGGTAATGGGCTGAAAACGCCTGTTTTGGGACTCTGTAGAGAAAGTGTTTGCAGACTGCTGAATCCACACACGGGTTTAACTCTGGAAGTTGAGTGCACACATTGACAGCCCTTCTGTTAGATAGCTGCGTTTTGGATTTAGAAGCAGATATTTCCCTGTGCTGACTGCTGTTTCTTCCATATGCCGGTAATGGGCTGAAAACGCCTGGTTTGGGACTCTGCAGAGAAAGTGTTTGCAGACTGCTGAATCCACACACGAGTTTAACTCTGGAAGTTGAGTGCACACATTGACAACCGTTCTGCTAGATAGCTGCGTTTTGGATTTAGAAGCAGATATTTCCCTGTGCTGACTGCTGTTTCTTCCATATGCCGGTAATGGGCTGAAAACGCCTGTTTTGGGACTCTGCAGAGAAAGTGTTTGCAGACTGCTGAATCCACACACGGGTTTAACTCTGGAAGTTGAGTGCACACATTGACAGCCGTTCTGTTAGATAGCTGCGTTTTGGATTTAGAAGCAGATATTTCCCTGGGCTTACTGCTGTTTCTTCCATATGCCGGTAATGGGCTGAAAACGCCTGGTTTGGGACTCTGCAGAGAAGCTGTTTGCAGACTGCTGAATCCACACACGGGTTTAACTCTGGAAGTTGAGTGCACACATTGACAGCCGTTCTGTTAGATAGCTGCGTTTTGGATTTAGAAGCAGATATTTCCCTGTGCTTACTGCTGTTTCTTCCATATGCCGGTAATGGGCTGAAAACGCCTGTTTTGGGACTCTGCAGAGAAAGTGTTTGCAGACTGCTGAATCCACACACGGGTTTAACTCTGGAAGTTGAGTGCACACATTGAGAACCGTTCTGTTAGATAGCTGCGTTTTGGATTTAGAAGCAGATATTTCCCTGTGCTGACTGCTGTTTCTTCCATATGCCGGTAATGGGCTGAAAACGCCTGTTTTGGGACTCTGCAGAGAAAGTGTTTGCAGACTGCTGAATCCACACACGGGTTTAACTCTGGAAGTTGAGTGCACACATTGACAACCGTTCTGTTAGATAGCTGCGTTTTGGATTTAGAAGCAGATATTTTCCTGGGCTTACTGCTGTTTCTTCCATATGCCGGTAATGGGCTGAAAACGCCTGTTTTGGGACTCTGCAGAGAAAGTGTTTGCAGACTGCTGAATCCACACACGGGTTTAACTCTGGAAGTTGAGTGCACACAGTGACAACCGTTCTGTTAGATAGCTGCGTTTTGGATTTAGAAGCAGATATTTCCCTGTGCTTACTGCTGTTTCTTCCATATGCCGGTAATGGGCTGAAAACGCCTGTTTTGGGACTCTGCAGAGAAAGTGTTTGCAGACTGCTGAATCCACACTCCGGTTTAACTCTGGTAGTTGAGTGCACGCATTGACAACCGTTCTGTTAGAAAGCTGCGTTTTGGATTTAGAAGCAGATATTTCCCTGGGCTTACTGCTGTTTCTTCCATATGCAGGTAATGGGCTGAAAACGCCTGTTTTGGGACTCTGCAGAGAAAGTGTTTGCAGACTGCTGAATCCACACACGGGTTTAACTCTGGAAGTTGAGTGCACACATTGACAACCGTTCTGTTAGATAGCTGCGTTTTGGATTTAGAAGCAGATATTTCCCTGTGGTGACGGCTGTTTCTTCCATATGCCGGTAATGGGCTGAAAACGCCTGTTTTGGGACTCTGCAGAGAAAGTGTTTGCAGACTGCTGAATCCACACACGGGTTTAACTCTGGAAGTTGAGTGCACACATTGACAACCGTTCTGTTAGATAGCTGCGTTTTGGATTTAGAAGCAGATATTTCCCTGTGCTGACTGCTGTTTCTTCCATATGCCGGTAATGGGCTGAAAGCGCCTCGTTTGGGACTCTGCAGAGAAGATGTTTGGAGACTGCTTAATCCACACACGGGTTTAACTCTGGAAGTTGAGTGCACACATTGACAACCGTTCTGTTAGATAGCTGCGTTTTGGATTTAGAAGCAGATATTTCCCTGTGCTGACTGCTGTTTCTTCCATATGCCGGTAATGGGCTGAAAACGCCTGTTTTGGGACTCTGCAGAGAAAGTGTTTGCAGACTGCTGAATCCACACACGGGTTTAACTCTGAAAGTTGAGTGCACACATTGACAACCGTTCTGTTAGATAGCTGCGTTTTGGATTTAGAAGCAGATATTTCCCTGTGCTTACTGCTGTTTCTTTCATATGCCGGTAATGGGCTGAAAACGCCTGTTTTGGGGCTCTGCAGAGAAAGTGTTTGCAGACTGCTGAATCCACACACGGGTTTAACTCTGGAAGTTGAGTGCACACATTGACAACTGTTCTGTTAGATAGCTGCGTTTTGGATTTAGAAGCAGATATTTCCCTGGGCTTACTGCTGTTTCTTCCATATGCCGGTAATGGGCTGAAAACGCCTGTTTTGGGACTCTGCAGAGAAAGTGTTTGCAGACTGCTGAATCCACACACGGGTTTAACTCTGGAAGTTGAGTGCACACATTGACAACCGTTCTGTTAGATAGCTGCGTTTTGGATTTAGAAGCAGATATTTCACTGGGATTGCTGCTGTTTCTTCCATATGCCGGTAATGGGCTGAAAACGCCTGTTTTGGGACTCTGCAGAGAAAGTGTTTGCAGACTGCTGAATCCACACACGGGTTTAACTCTGGAAGTTGAGTGCACACATTGACAACCGTTCTGTTAGATCGCTGCGTTTTGGATTTAGAAGCAGATATTTCCCTGTGCTTACTGCTGTTTCTTCCATATGCCGGTAATGGGCTGAAAACGCCTGGTTTGGGACTCTGCAGAGAAAGTGTTTGCAGACTGCTGAATCCACACACGGGTTTAACTCTGGAAGTTGAGTGCACACATTGACAACCGTTCTGTTAGATAGCTGCGTTTTGGATTTAGAAGCAGATATTTCCCTGTGCTTACTGCTGTTTCTTCCATATGCCGGTAACGGGCTGAAAAGGCCTGTTTTGGGACTCTGCAGAGAAAGTGTTTGCAGACTGCTGAATCCACACACGGGTTTATCTCTGGAAGTTGAGTGCACACATTGACAACCGTTCTGTTAGATAGCTGCGTTTTGGATTTAGAAGCAGATATTTCCCTGTGCTTACTGCTGTTTCTTCCGTATGCCGGTAATGGGCTGAAAACGCCTGTTTGGGACTCTGCAGAGAAAGTGTTTGCAGACTGCTGAATCCACACACGGGTTTAACTCTGGAAGTTGAGTGCACACATTGACAGCCGTTCTGTTAGATAGCTGCGTTTTGGATTTAGAAGCAGATATTTCCCTGTGCTTACTGCTGTTTTTTCCATATGCCGGTAATGGGCTGAAAACGCCTGTTTTGGGACTCTGCAGAGAAAGTGTTTGCAGACTGCTGAATCCACACACGGGTTAAACTCTGGAAGTTGAGTGCACACATTGACAGCCGTTCTGTTAGATAGCTGCGTTTTGGATTTAGAAGCAGATATTTCCCTGGGCTTACTGCTGTTTCTTCCATATGCCGGTAACGGGCTGAAAACGCCTGGTTTGGGACTCTGTAGAGAAGATGTTTGCAGACTGCTGAATCCACACACGGGTTTAACTCTGGAAGTTGAGTGCACACATTGACAGCCGTTCTGTTAGATAGCTGCGTTTTGGATTTAGAAGCAGATATTTCCCTTTGCTTACTGCTGTTTCTTCCATATGCCGGTAATGGGCTGAAAACGCCTGTTTTGGGTCTCTGCAGAGAAAGTGTTTGCAGACTGCTGAATCCACACACGGGTTTAACTCTGGAAGTTGAGTGCACACATTGACAACCGTTCTGTTAGATAGCTGCGTTTTGGATTTAGAAGCAGATATTTCCCTGTGCTTACCGCTGTTTCTTCCATATGCCGGTAATGGGCTGAAAACGCCTGTTTTGGGACTCTGCAGAGAAAGTGTTTGCAGACTGCTGAATCCACACACGGGTTTAACTCTGGAAGTTGAGTGCACACATTGACAGCCGTTCTGTTAGATAGCTGCGTTTTGGATTTAGAAGCAGATATTTCCCTGTGCTTACCGCTGTTTCTTCCATATGCCGGTAATGGGCTGAAAACGCCTGTTTTGGGACTCTGCAGAGAAAGTGTTTGCAGACTGCTGAATCCACACACGGGTTTAACTCTGGAAGTTGAGTGCACACATTGACAACCGTTCTGTTAGATAGCTGCGTTTTGGATTTAGAAGCAGATATTTCCCTGTGCTTACTGCTGTTTCTTCCATATGCCGGTAATGGGCTGAAAACGCCTGTTTTGGGACTCTGCAGAGAAAGTGTTTGCAGACTGCTGAATCCACACACGGGTTTAACTCTGGAAGTTGAGTGCACACATTGACAACCGTTCTGTTAGATAGCTGCGTTTTGGATTTAGAAGCAGATATTTCCCTGTGCTTACTGCTGTTTCTTCCATATGCCGGTAATGGGCTGAAAACGCCTGTTTTGGGACTCTGCAGAGAAAGTGTTTGCAGACTGCTGAATCCACACACGGGTTTAACTCTGGAAGTTGAGTGCACACATTGACAACCGTTCTGTTAGATAGCTGCGTTTTGGATTTAGAAGCAGATATTTCCCTTTGCTTAGTGCTGTTTCTTCCATATGCCGGTAATGGGCTGAAAACGCCTGTTTTGGGACTCTGCAGAGAAAGTGTTTGCAGACTGCTGAATCCACACACGGGTTTAACTCTGGAAGTTGAGTGCACACATTGACAACCGTTCTGTTAGATAGCTGCGTTTTGGATTTAGAAGCAGATATTTCCCTGTGCTTACCGCTGTTTCTTCCATATGCCGGTAATGGGCTGAAAACGCCTGTTTTGGGACTCTGCAGAGAAAGTGTTTGCAGACTGCTGAATCCACACACGGGTTTAACTCTGGAAGTTGAGTGCACACATTGACAACCGTTCTGTTAGATAGCTGCGTTTTGGATTTAGAAGCAGATATTTCCCTGTGCTTACCGCTGTTTCTTCCATATGCCGGTAATGGGCTGAAAACGCCTGTTTTGGGACTCTGCAGAGAAAGTGTTTGCAGACTGCTGAATCCACACACGGGTTTAACTCTGGAAGTTGAGTGCACACATTGACAGCCGTTCTGTTAGATAGCTGCGTTTTGGATTTAGAAGCAGATATTTCCCTGGGCTTACTGCTGTTTCTTCCATATGCCGGTAATGGGCTGAGAACGCCTGTTTTGGGACTCTGCAGAGAAAGTGTTTGCAGACTGCTGAATCCACACACGGGTTTAACTCTGGAAGCTGAGTGCACACATTGACAACCGTTCTGTTAGATAGCTGCGTTTTGGATTTAGAAGCAGATATTTCCCTGAGCTTACAGCTGTTTCTTCCATATGCCGGCAATGGGTTGAAAACGCCTGTTTTGGGACTCTGCAGAGAAAGTGTTTGCAGACTGCTGAATCCACACACGGGTTTAACTCTGGAAGTTGAGTGCACACATTGACAGCCGTTCTGTTAGATAGCTGCGTTTTGGATTTAGAAGCAGATATTTCCCTGGGCTTACTGCTGTTTCTTCCATATGCCGGTAATGGGCTGAAAACGCCTGGTTTGGGACTCTGCAGAGAAAGTGTTTGCAGACTGCTGAATCCACACACGGGTTTAACTCTGGAAGATGAGTGAACACATTGACAACCGTTCTGTTAGATAGCTGCGTTTTGGATTTAGAAGCAGATATTTCCCTGTGCTTACTGCTGTTTCTTCCATATGCCGGTAATGGGCTGAAAACGCCTGTTTTGGGACTCTGCAGAGAAAGTGTTTGCAGACTGCTGAATCCACACACGGGTTTAACTCTGGAAGTTGAGTGCACACATTGACAACCGTTCTGTTAGATAGCTGCGTTTTGGATTTAGAAGCAGATATTTCCCTTTGCTTACTGCTGTTTCTTCCATATGCCGGTAATGGCCTGAAAACGCCTGTTTTGGGACTCTGCAGAGAAAGTGTTTGCAGACTGCTGAATCCACACACGGGTTTAACTCTGGAAGTTGAGTGCACACATTGACAACCGTTCGGTTAGATAGCTGCGCTTTGGATTTAGAAGCAGATATTTCCCTGGGCTTACTGCTGTTTCTTCCATATGCCGGTAATGGGCTGAAAACGCCTGTTTTGGGACTCTGCAGAGAAAGTGTTTGCAGACTGCTGAATCCACACACGGGTTTAACTCTGGAAGTTGAGTGCACACATTGACAACCGTTCTGTTAGATAGCTGCGTTTTGGATTTAGAAGCAGATATTTCCCTGTGCTTACTGCTGTTTCTTCCATATGCCGGTAATGGGCTGAAAACGCCTGTTTTGGGACTCTGCAGAGAAAGTGTTTGCAGACTGCTGAATCCACACACAGGTTTAACTCTGGAAGTTGAGTGCACACATTGACAACCGTTCGGTTAGATAGCTGCGCTTTGGATTTAGAAGCAGATATTTCCCTGGGCTTACTGCTGTTTCTTCCATATGCCGGTAATGGGCTGAAAACGCCTGTTTTGGGACTCTGCAGAGAAAGTGTTTGCAGACTGCTGAATCCACACACGGGTTTAACTCTGGAAGTTGAGTGCACACATTGACAACCGTTCTGTTAGATAGCTGCGTTTTGGATTTAGAAGCAGATATTTCCCTGTGCTTACTGCTGTTTCTTCCATATGCCGGTAATGGGCTGAAAACGCCTGTTTTGGGACTCTGCAGAGAAAGTGTTTGCAGACTGCTGAATCCACACACGGGTTTAACTCTGGAAGTTGAGTGCACACATTGAGAACCGTTCTGTTAGATAGCTGCGTTTTGGATTTAGAAACAGATATTTCCCTGTGCTTACTGCTGTTTCTTCCATATGCCGGTAATGGCCTGAAAACGCCTGTTTTGGGACTCTGCAGAGAAAGTGTTTGCAGACTGCTGAATCCACACACGGGTTTAACTCTGGAAGTTGAGTGCACACATTGAGAACCGTTCTGTTAGATAGCTGCGTTTTGGATTTAGAAACAGATATTTCCCTGTGCTTACTGCTGTTTCTTCCATATGCCGGTAATGGGCTGAAAACGCCTGTTTTGGGACTCTGCAGAGAAAGTGTTTGCAGACTGCTGAATCCACACACGGGTTTAACTCTGGAAGATGAGTGAACACATTGACAACCGTTCTGTTAGATAGCTGCGTTTTGGATTTAGAAGCAGATATTTCCCTGTGCTTACTGCTGTTTCTTCCATATGCCGGTAATGGGCTGAAAACGCCTGTTTTGGGACTCTGCAGAGAAAGTGTTTGCAGACTGCTGAATCCACACACGGGTTTAACTCTGGAAGTTGAGTGCACACATTGACAACCGTTCTGTTAGATAGCTGCGTTTTGGATTTAGAAGCAGATATTTCCCTTTGCTTACTGCTGTTTCTTCCATATGCCGGTAATGGCCTGAAAACGCCTGTTTTGGGACTCTGCAGAGAAAGTGTTTGCAGACTGCTGAATCCACACACAGGTTTAACTCTGGAAGTTGAGTGCACACATTGACAACCGTTCGGTTAGATAGCTGCGCTTTGGATTTAGAAGCAGATATTTCCCTGGGCTTACTGCTGTTTCTTCCATATGCCGGTAATGGGCTGAAAACGCCTGTTTTGGGACTCTGCAGAGAAAGTGTTTGCAGACTGCTGAATCCACACACGGGTTTAACTCTGGAAGTTGAGTGCACACATTGACAACCGTTCTGTTAGATAGCTGCGTTTTGGATTTAGAAGCAGATATTTCCCTGTGCTTACTGCTGTTTCTTCCATATGCCGGTAATGGGCTGAAAACGCCTGTTTTGGGACTCTGCAGAGAAAGTGTTTGCAGACTGCTGAATCCACACACGGGTTTAACTCTGGAAATTGAGTGCACACATTGAGAACCGTTCTGTTAGATAGCTGCGTTTTGGATTTAGAAACAGATATTTCCCTGTGCTTACTGCTGTTTCTTCCATATGCCGGTAATGGGCTGAAAACGCCTGTTTTGGGACTCTGCAGAGAAAGTGTTTGCAGACTGCTGAATCCACACACGGGTTTAACTCTGGAAGTTGAGTGCACACATTGACAGCCGCTCTGTTAGATAGCTGCGTTTTGGATTTAGAAGCAGATATTTCCCTGTGGTTACTGCTGTTTTTTCCATATGCCGGTAATGGGCTGAAAACGCCTGTTTTGGGACTCTGTAGAGAAAGTGTTTGCAGACTGCTGAATCCACACACGGGTTTAACTCTGGAAGTTGAGTGCACACATTGACAGCCCTTCTGTTAGATAGCTGCGTTTTGGATTTAGAAGCAGATATTTCCCTGTGCTGACTGCTGTTTCTTCCATATGCCGGTAATGGGCTGAAAACGCCTGGTTTGGGACTCTGCAGAGAAAGTGTTTGCAGACTGCTGAATCCACACACGAGTTTAACTCTGGAAGTTGAGTGCACACATTGACAACCGTTCTGCTAGATAGCTGCGTTTTGGATTTAGAAGCAGATATTTCCCTGTGCTGACTGCTGTTTCTTCCATATGCCGGTAATGGGCTGAAAACGCCTGTTTTGGGACTCTGCAGAGAAAGTGTTTGCAGACTGCTGAATCCACACACGGGTTTAACTCTGGAAGTTGAGTGCACACATTGACAGCCGTTCTGTTAGATAGCTGCGTTTTGGATTTAGAAGCAGATATTTCCCTGTGGTTACTGCTGTTTTTTCCATATGCCGGTAATGGGCTGAAAACGCCTGTTTTGGGACTCTGTAGAGAAAGTGTTTGCAGACTGCTGAATCCACACACGGGTTTAACTCTGGAAGTTGAGTGCACACATTGACAGCCCTTCTGTTAGATAGCTGCGTTTTGGATTTAGAAGCAGATATTTCCCTGTGCTGACTGCTGTTTCTTCCATATGCCGGTAATGGGCTGAAAACGCCTGGTTTGGGACTCTGCAGAGAAAGTGTTTGCAGACTGCTGAATCCACACACGAGTTTAACTCTGGAAGTTGAGTGCACACATTGACAACCGTTCTGCTAGATAGCTGCGTTTTGGATTTAGAAGCAGATATTTCCCTGTGCTGACTGCTGTTTCTTCCATATGCCGGTAATGGGCTGAAAACGCCTGTTTTGGGACTCTGCAGAGAAAGTGTTTGCAGACTGCTGAATCCACACACGGGTTTAACTCTGGAAGTTGAGTGCACACATTGACAACCGTTCTGTTAGATAGCTGCGTTTTGGATTTAGAAGCAGATATTTCCCTGTGCTTACTGCTGTTTCTTCCATATGCCGGTAATGGGCTGAAAACGCCTGGTTTGGGACTCTGCAGAGAAAGTGTTTGCAGACTGCTGAATCCAGACACGGGTTTAACTCTGGAAGTTGAGTGCACACATTGACAACCATTCTGTTAGATAGCTGCGTTTTTGATTTAGAAGCAGATATTTCACTGGGCTTACTGCTGTTTCTTCCATATGCCGGTAATGGGCTGAAAACGCCTGTTTTGGGACTCTGCAGAGAAAGTGTTTGCAGACTGCTGAATCCACACACGGGTTTAACTCTGGAAGTTGAGTGCACACATTGACAACCGTTCTGTTAGATAGCTGCGTTTTGGATTTAGAAGCAGATATTTCACTGTGCTGACTGCTGTTTCTTCCATATGCCGGTAATGGGCTGAAAACGCCTGTTTTGGGACTCTGCAGAGAAAGTGTTTGCAGACTGCTGAATCCACACACGGGTTTAACTCTGGAAGTTGAGTGCACACATTGACAACCGTTCTGTTAGATAGCTCCGTTTTGGATTTAGAAGCAGATATTTCCCTGTGCTGACTGCTGTTTCTTCCATATGCCGGTAATGGGCTGAAAACGCCTGTTTTGGGACTCTGCAGAGAAAGTGTTTGCAGACTGCTGAATCCACACACGGGTTTAACTCTGGAAGTTGAGTGCACACATTGACAACCGTTCTGTTAGATAGCTGCGTTTTGGATTTAGAAGCAGATATTTCCCTGGGCTTACTGCTGTTTCTTCCATATGCCGGTAATGGACTGAAAACGCCTGTTTTGGGACTCTGCAGAGAAAGTGTTTGCAGACTGCTGAATCCACACACGGGTTTAACTCTGGAAGTTGAGTGCACACATTGACAACCGTTCTGTTAGATAGCTGCGTTTTGGATTTAGAAGCAGATATTTCCCTGTGCTTACTGCTGTTTCTTCCATATGCCGGTAATGGGCTGAAAACGCCTGGTTTGGGACTCTGCAGAGAAAGTGTTTGCAGACTGCTGAATCCACACACGGGTTTAACTCTGGAAGTTGAGTGCACTCATTGAAAACCGTTCTGTTAGATAGCTGCGTTTTGGATTTAGAAGCAGATATTTCACTGGGCTTACTGCTGTTTCTTCCATATGCCGGTAATGGGCTGAAAACGCCTGTTTTGGGACTCTGCAGAGAAAGTGTTTGCAGACTGCTGAATCCACACACGGGTTTAACTCTGGAAGTTGAGTGCACACATTGACAACCGTTCTGTTAGATAGCTGCGTTTTGGATTTAGAAGCAGATATTTCCCTGTGCTGACTGCTGTTTCTTCCATATGCCGGTAATGGGCTGAAAACGCCTGGTTTGGGACTCTGTAGAGAAAGTGTTTGCAGACTGCTGAATCCACACACGGGTTTAACTCTGGAAGTTGAGTGCACACATTGACAACCGTTCTGTTAGATAGCTGCGTTTTGGATTTAGAAGCAGATATTACCCTGTGCTTACTGCTGTTTCTTCCATATGCCGGTAACGGGCTGAAAACGCCTGTTTTGGGACTCTGCAGAGAAAGTGTTTGCAGACTGCTGAATCCACACACGGGTTTATCTCTGGAAGTTGAGTGCACACATTGACAACCGTTCTGTTAGATAGCTGCGTTTTGGATTTAGAAGCAGATATTTCCCTGTGCTTACTGCTATTTCGTCCATATGCCGGTAATGGGCTGAAAACGCCTGTTTTGGGACTCTGCAGAGAAAGTGTTTGCAGACTGCTGAATTCACACACGGGTTTAACTCTGGAAGTTGAGTGCACACATTGACAGCCGTTCTGTTAGATAGCTGCGTTTTGGATTTAGAAGCAGATATTTCCCTGTGCTTACTGCTGTTTTTTCCATATGCCGGTAATGGGCTGAAAACGCCTGTTTTGGGACTCTGCAGAGAAAGTGTTTGCAGACTGCTGAATCCACACACGGGTTTAACTCTGGAAGTTGAGTGCACACATTGACAGCCGTTCTGTTAGAGAGCTGCGTTTTGGATTTAGAAGCAGATATTTCCCTGTGCTTACTGTTGATTCTTCCATATGCCGGTAACGGGCTGAAAACGCCTGGTTTGGGACTCTGCAGAGAAGATGTTTGCAGACTGCTGAATCCACACACGGGTTTAACTCTGGAAGTTGAGTGCACACATTGACAACCGTTCTGTTAGATAGCTGCGTTTTGGATTTAGAAGCAGATATTTCCCTTTGCTTACTGCTGTTTCTTCCATATGCCGGTAATGGGCTGAAAACGCCTGTTTTGGGTCTCTGCAGAGAAAGTGTTTGCAGACTGCTTAATCCACACACGGGTTTAACTCTGGAAGTTGAGTGCACACATTGACAACCGTTCTGTTAGATAGCTGCGTTTTGGATTTAGAAGCAGATACTTCCCTGTGCTTACCGCTGTTTCTTCCATATGCCGGTAACGGGCTGAAAACGCCTGTTTTGGGACTCTGCAGAGAAAGTGTTTGCAGACTGCTGAATCCACACACGGGTTTAACTCTGGAAGTTGAGTGCACACATTGACAACCGTTCTGTTAGATAGCTGCGTTTTGGATTTAGAAGCAGATATTTCCCTGTGCTTACCGCTCTTTCTTCCATATGCCGGTAATGGGCTGAAAACGCCTGTTTTGGGACTCTGCAGAGAAAGTGTTTGCAGACTGCTGAATCCACACACGGGTTTAACTGTGGAAGTTGAGTGCACACATTGACAGCCGCTCTGTTAGATAGCTGCGTTTTGGATTTAGAAGCAGATATTTCCCTGGGCTTACTGCTGTTTCTTCCATATGCTGGTAATGGGCTGAGAACGCCTGTTTTGGGACTCTGCAGAGAAAGTGTTTGCAGACTGCTGAATACACACACGGGTTTAACTCTGGAAGCTGAGTGCACACATTGACAACCGTTCTGTTAGATAGCTGCGTTTTGGATTTAGAAGCAGATATTTCCCTGAGCTTACTGCTGTTTCTTCCATATGCCGGTAAAGGGCTGAAAACGCCTGTTTTGGGACTCTGCAGAGAAAGTGTTTGCAGACTGCTGAATCCACACACGGGTTTAACTCTGGAAGTTGAGTGCACACATTGACAGCCGTTCTGTTAGATAGCTGCGTTTTGTATTTAGAAGCAGATATTTCCCTGGGCTTACTGCTGTTTCTTCCATATGCCGGTAATGGGCTGAAAACGCCTGTTTTGGGACTCTGCAGAGAAAGTGTTTGCAGACTGCTGAATCCACACACGGGTTTAACTCTGGAAGTTGAGTGCACACATTGACAACCGTTCTGTTAGATAGCTGCGTTTTGGATTTAGAAGCAGATATTTCCCTGTGCTTACTGCTGTTTCTTCCATATGCCGGTAATGGGCTGAAAACGCCTGTTTTGGGACTCTGCAGAGAAAGTGTTTGCAGACTGCTGAATCCACACACGGGTTTAACTCTGGAAGTTGAGTGCACACATTGACAACCGTTCGGTTAGATAGCTGCGCTTTGGATTTAGAAGCAGATATTTCCCTGGGCTTACTGCTGTTTCTTCCATATGCCGGTAATGGGCTGAAAACGCCTGTTTTGGGACTCTGCAGAGAAAGTGTTTGCAGACTGCTGAATCCACACACGGGTTTAACTCTGGAAGTTGAGTGCACACATTGACAACCGTTCTGTTAGATAGCTGCGTTTTGGATTTAGAAGCAGATATTTCCCTGTGCTTACTGCTGTTTCTTCCATATGCCGGTAATGGGCTGAAAACGCCTGTTTTGGGACTCTACAGAGAAAGTGTTTGCAGACTGCTGAATCCACACACGGGTTTAACTCTGGAAGTTGAGTGCACACATTGAGAACCGTTCTGTTAGATAGCTGCGTTTTGGATTTAGAAACAGATATTTCCTGGGCTTACTACTGTTTCTTCCATATGCCGGTAATGGGCTGAAAACGCCTGTTTTGGGACTCTGCAGAGAAAGTGTTTGCAGACTGCTGAATCCACACACGGGTTTAACTCTGGAAGTTGAGTGCACACATTGACAGCCGTTCTGTTAGATTGCTGCGTTTTGGATTTAGAAGCAGATATTTCCCTGGGCTTACTGCTGTTTCTTCCATATGCCGGTAATGGGCTGAAAACGCCTGTTTTGGGTCTCTGCAGAGAAAGTGTTTGCAGACTGCTTAATCCACACACGGGTTTAACTCTGGAAGTTGAGTGCACACATTGACAACCGTTCTGTTAGATAGCTGCGTTTTGGATTTAGAAGCAGATATTTCCCTGTGCTTACCGCTGTTTCTTCCATATGCCGGTAACGGGCTGAAAACGCCTGTTTTGGGACTCTGCAGAGAAAGTGTTTGCAGACTGCTGAATCCACACACGGGTTTAACTCTGGAAGTTGAGTGCACACATTGACAACCGTTCTGTTAGATAGCTGCGTTTTGGATTTAGAAGCAGATATTTCCCTGTGCTTACCGCTCTTTCTTCCATATGCCGGTAATGGGCTGAAAACGCCTGTTTTGGGACTCTGCAGAGAAAGTGTTTGCAGACTGCTGAATCCACACACGGGTTTAACTGTGGAAGTTGAGTGCACACATTGACAGCCGCTCTGTTAGATAGCTGCGTTTTGGATTTAGAAGCAGATATTTCCCTGGGCTTACTGCTGTTTCTTCCATATGCTGGTAATGGGCTGAGAACGCCTGTTTTGGGACTCTGCAGAGAAAGTGTTTGCAGACTGCTGAATACACACACGGGTTTAACTCTGGAAGTTGAGTGCACACATTGACAACCGTTCTGTTAGATAGCTGCGTTTTGGATTTAGAAGCAGATATTTCCCTGAGCTTACTGCTGTTTCTTCCATATGCCGGTAAAGGGCTGAAAACGCCTGTTTTGGGACTCTGCAGAGAAAGTGTTTGCAGACTGCTGAATCCACACACGGGTTTAACTCTGGAAGTTGAGTGCACACATTGACAGCCGTTCTGTTAGATAGCTGCGTTTTGGATTTAGAAGCAGATATTTCCCTGGGCTTACTGCTGTTTCTTCCATATGCCGGTAATGGGCTGAAAACGCCTGGTTTGGGACTCTGCAGAGAAGATGTTTGCAGACTGCTGAATCCACACACTGGTTAAACTCTGGAAGTTGAGTGCACACATTGACAACCGTTCTGTTAGATAGCTGCGTTTTGGATTTAGAAGCAGATATTTCCCTGTGCTGATTGCTGTTTCTTCCATATGCCGGTAATGGGCTGAAAACGCCTGTTTTGGGACTCTGCAGAGAAAGTGTTTGCAGACTGCTGAATCCACACACGGGTTTAACTCTGGAAGTTGAGTGCACACATTGACAACCGTTCTGTTAGATAGCTGCGTTTTGTATTTAGAAGCAGATATTTCCCTGGGCTTACTGCTGTTTCTTCCATATGCCGGTAATGGGCTGAAAACGCCTGTTTTGGGACTCTGCAGAGAAAGTGTTTGCAGACTGCTGAATCCACACACGGGTTTAACTCTGGAAGTTGAGTGCACACATTGACAACCGTTCTGTTAGATAGCTGCGTTTTGGATTTAGAAGCAGATATTTCCCTGTGCTTACTGCTGTTTCTTCCATATGCCGGTAATGGGCTGAAAACGCCTGTTTTGGGACTCTGCAGAGAAAGTGTTTGCAGACTGCTGAATCCACACACGGGTTTAACTCTGGAAGTTGAGTGCACACATTGACAACCGTTCGGTTAGATAGCTGCGCTTTGGATTTAGAAGCAGATATTTCCCTGGGCTTACTGCTGTTTCTTCCATATGCCGGTAATGGGCTGAAAACGCCTGTTTTGGGACTCTGCAGAGAAAGTGTTTGCAGACTGCTGAATCCACACACGGGTTTAACTCTGGAAGTTGAGTGCACACATTGACAACCGTTCTGTTAGATAGCTGCGTTTTGGATTTAGAAGCAGATATTTCCCTGTGCTTACTGCTGTTTCTTCCATATGCCGGTAATGGGCTGAAAACGCCTGTTTTGGGACTCTACAGAGAAAGTGTTTGCAGACTGCTGAATCCACACACGGGTTTAACTCTGGAAGTTGAGTGCACACATTGAGAACCGTTCTGTTAGATAGCTGCGTTTTGGATTTAGAAACAGATATTTCCTGGGCTTACTACTGTTTCTTCCATATGCCGGTAATGGGCTGAAAACGCCTGTTTTGGGACTCTGCAGAGAAAGTGTTTGCAGACTGCTGAATCCACACACGGGTTTAACTCTGGAAGTTGAGTGCACACATTGACAGCCGTTCTGTTAGATTGCTGCGTTTTGGATTTAGAAGCAGATATTTCCCTGGGCTTACTGCTGTTTCTTCCATATGCCGGTAATGGGCTGAAAACGCCTGGTTTGGGACTCTGAAGAGAAGCTGTTTGCAGACTGCTGAATCCACACACGGGTTTAACTCTGGAAGTTGAGTGCACACATTGACAGCCGTTCTGTTAGATAGCTGCGTTTTGGATTTAGAAGCAGATATTTCCCTGTGCTTACTGCTGTTTCTTCCATATGCCGGTAATGGGCTGAAAACGCCTGGTTTGGGACTCTGCAGAGAAAGTGTTTGCGGACTGCTGAATCCACACACGGGTTTAACTCTGGAAGTTGAGTGCACACATTGACAACCTTTCTGTTAGATAGCTGCGTTTTGGATTTAGAAGCAGATATTTCCCTGTGCTGACTGCTGTTTCTTTCATATGCCGGTAATGGGCTGAAAACGCCTGTTTTGGTACTCTGCAGAGAAAGTGTTTGCAGACTGCTGAATCCACACACGGGTTTAACTCTGGAAGTTGAGTGCACACATTGACAACCGTTCTGTTAGATAGCTGCGTTTTGGATTTAGAAGCAAATATTTCCCTGTGCTTACTGCTGTTTCTTCCATATGCCGGTAATGGGCTGAAAACGCCTGGTTTGGGACTCTGCAGAGAAAGTGTTTGCAGACTGCTGAATCCACACACGAGTTTAACTCTGGAAGTTGAGTGCACACATTGAAAACCGTTCTGTTAGATAGCTGCGTTTTGGATTTAGAAGCAGATATTTCACTGGGCTTACTGCTGTTTCTTCCATATGCCGGTAATGGGCTGAAAACGCCTGTTTTGGGACTCTGCAAAGAAAGTGTTTGCAGACTGCTGAATCCACACACGGGTTTAACTCTGGAAGTTGAGTGCACACATTGACAACCGTTCTGTTAGATAGCTGCGTTTTGGATTTAGAAGCAGATATTTCCCTGTGCTGACTGCTGTTTCTTCCATATGCCGGTAATGGGCTGAAAACGCCTGTTTTGGGACTCTGCAGAGAAAGTGTTTGTAGACTGCTGAATCCACACACGGGTTTAACTCTGGAAGTTCAGTGCACACATTGACAACCGTTCTGTTAGATAGCTGCGTTTTGGATTTAGAAGCAGATATTTCCCTGTGCTGACTGCTGTTTCTTCCATATGCCGGTATTGGGCTGAAAACGCCTGGTTTGGGACTCTGCAGAGAAGATGTTTGCAGACTGCTTAATCCACACACGGGTTTAACTCTGGAAGTTGAGTGCACACATTGACAACCGTTCTGTTAGATAGCTGCGTTTTGGATTTAGAAGCAGATATTTCCCTGTGCTTACTGCTGTTTCTTCCATATGCCGGTAATGGGCTGAAAACGCCTGTTTTGGGACTCTGCAGAGAAAGTGTTTGCAGACTGCTGAATCCACACACGGGTTTAACTCTGGAAGTTGAGTGCACACATTGACAACCGTTCTGTTAGATAGCTGCGTTTTGGATTTAGAAGCAGATATTTCCCTGTGCTTACTGCTGTTTCTTTCATATGCCGGTAATGGGCTGAAAACGCCTGTTTTGGGGCTCTGCACAGAAAGTGTTTGCAGACTGCTGAATCCACACACGGGTTTAACTCTGGAAGTTGAATGCACACATTGACAACCGTTCTGTTAGATAGCTGCGTTTTGGATTTAGAAGCAGATATTTCCCTGTACTTACTGCTGTTTCTTCCATATGCCGGTAAAGGGCTGAAAACGCCTGTTTTGGGACTCTGCAGAGAAAGTGTTTGCAGACTGCTGAATCCACACACGGGTTTAACTCTGGAAGTTGAGTGCACACATTGACAACCGTTCTGTTAGATAGCTGCGTTTTGGATTTAGAAGCAGATATTTCCCTGGGCTTACTGCTGTTTCTTCCATATGCCGGTAATGGGCTGAAAACGCCTGTTTTGGGACTCTGCAGAGAAAGTGTTTGCAGACTGCTGAATCCACACACGGGTTTAACTCTGGAAGTTGAGTGCACACATTGACAACCGTTCTGTTAGATAGCTGCGTTTTGGATTTAGAAGCAGATATTTCCGTGGGCTTACTGCTATTTCTTCCATATGCCGGTAATGGGCTGAAAACGCCTGTTTTGGGACTCTGCAGAGAAAGTGTTTGCAGACTGCTGAATCCACACACGGGTTTAACTCTGGAAGTTGAGTGCACACATTGACAACCGTTCTGTTAGATAGCTGCGTTTTGGATTTAGATGCAGATATTTCCCTGTGCTTACTGCTGTTTCTTCCATATGCCGGTAATGGGCTGAAAACGCCTGTTTTGGGACTCTGCAGAGAAAGTGTTTGCAGACTGCTGAATCAACACACGGGTTTAACTCTGTAAGTTGAGTGCACACATTGACAACCGTTCTGTTAGATAGCTGCGTTTTGGATTTAGAAGCAGATATTTCCCTGTGCTTACTGCTGTTTCTTCCATATGCCGGTAATGGGCTGAAAACGCCTGTTTTGGGACTCTGCAGAGAAAGTGTTTGCAGACTGCTGAATCCACACACAGGTTTATCTCTGGAAGTTGAGTGCACACATTGACAACCGTTCTGTTAGATAGCTGCGTTTTGGATTTAGAAGCAGATATTTCCCTGTGCTTACTGTTGTTTCTTCCATGTGCCGGTAATGGGCTGAAAACGCCTGTTTTGGGACTCTGCAGAGAAAGTGTTTGCAGACTGCTGAATCCACACACGGGTTTAACTCTGGAAGTTGAGTGCACACATTGACAGCCGTTCTGTTAGATAGCTGCGTTTTGGATTTAGAAGCAGATATTTCCCTGTGCTTACTGCTGTTTTTTCCATATGCCGGTAATGGGCTGAAAACGCCTGTTTTGGGACTCTGCAGAGAAAGTGTTTGCAGACTGCTGAATCCACACACGGGTTTAACTCTGGAAGTTGAGTGCACACATTGACAGCCGTTCTGTTAGATAGCTGCGTTTTGGATTTAGAAGCAGATATTTCCCTGGGCTTACTGCTGTTTCTTCCATATGCCGGTAATGGGCTGAAAACGCCTGATTTGGGACTCTGCAGAGAAGATGTTTGCAGACTGCTGAATCCACACACGGGTTTAACTCTGGAAGTTGAGTGCACACATTGAGAACCGTTCTGTTAGATAGCTGCGTTTTGGATTTAGAAGCAGATATTTCCCTGGGCTTACTGCTGTTTCTTCCATATGCCGGTAATGGGCTGAAAACGCCTGGTTTGGGACTCTGAAGAGAAGCTGTTTGCAGACTGCTGAATCCACACACGGGTTTAACTCTGGAAGTTGAGTGCACACATTGACAGCCGTTCTGTTAGATAGCTGCGTTTTGGATTTAGAAGCAGATATTTCCCTGTGCTTACTGCTGTTTCTTCCATATGCCGGTAATGGGCTGAAAACGCCTGGTTTGGGACTCTGCAGAGAAAGTGTTTGCGGACTGCTGAATCCACACACGGGTTTAACTCTGGAAGTTGAGTGCACACATTGACAACCTTTCTGTTAGATAGCTGCGTTTTGGATTTAGAAGCAGATATTTCCCTGTGCTGACTGCTGTTTCTTTCATATGCCGGTAATGGGCTGAAAACGCCTGTTTTGGTACTCTGCAGAGAAAGTGTTTGCAGACTGCTGAATCCACACACGGGTTTAACTCTGGAAGTTGAGTGCACACATTGACAACCGTTCTGTTAGATAGCTGCGTTTTGGATTTAGAAGCAAATATTTCCCTGTGCTTACTGCTGTTTCTTCCATATGCCGGTAATGGGCTGAAAACGCCTGGTTTGGGACTCTGCAGAGAAAGTGTTTGCAGACTGCTGAATCCACACACGAGTTTAACTCTGGAAGTTGAGTGCACACATTGAAAACCGTTCTGTTAGATAGCTGCGTTTTGGATTTAGAAGCAGATATTTCACTGGGCTTACTGCTGTTTCTTCCATATGCCGGTAATGGGCTGAAAACGCCTGTTTTGGGACTCTGCAAAGAAAGTGTTTGCAGACTGCTGAATCCACACACGGGTTTAACTCTGGAAGTTGAGTGCACACATTGACAACCGTTCTGTTAGATAGCTGCGTTTTGGATTTAGAAGCAGATATTTCCCTGTGCTGACTGCTGTTTCTTCCATATGCCGGTAATGGGCTGAAAACGCCTGTTTTGGGACTCTGCAGAGAAAGTGTTTGTAGACTGCTGAATCCACACACGGGTTTAACTCTGGAAGTTCAGTGCACACATTGACAACCGTTCTGTTAGATAGCTGCGTTTTGGATTTAGAAGCAGATATTTCCCTGTGCTGACTGCTGTTTCTTCCATATGCCGGTAATGGGCTGAAAACGCCTGGTTTGGGACTCTGCAGAGAAGATGTTTGCAGACTGCTTAATCCACACACGGGTTTAACTCTGGAAGTTGAGTGCACACATTGACAACCGTTCTGTTAGATAGCTGCGTTTTGGATTTAGAAGCAGATATTTCCCTGTGCTTACTGCTGTTTCTTCCATATGCCGGTAATGGGCTGAAAACGCCTGTTTTGGGACTCTGCAGAGAAAGTGTTTGCAGACTGCTGAATCCACACACGGGTTTAACTCTGGAAGTTGAGTGCACACATTGACAACCGTTCTGTTAGATAGCTGCGTTTTGGATTTAGAAGCAGATATTTCCCTGTGCTTACTGCTGTTTCTTTCATATGCCGGTAATGGGCTGAAAACGCCTGTTTTGGGGCTCTGCACAGAAAGTGTTTGCAGACTGCTGAATCCACACACGGGTTTAACTCTGGAAGTTGAATGCACACATTGACAACCGTTCTGTTAGATAGCTGCGTTTTGGATTTAGAAGCAGATATTTCCCTGTACTTACTGCTGTTTCTTCCATATGCCGGTAAAGGGCTGAAAACGCCTGTTTTGGGACTCTGCAGAGAAAGTGTTTGCAGACTGCTGAATCCACACACGGGTTTAACTCTGGAAGTTGAGTGCACACATTGACAACCGTTCTGTTAGATAGCTGCGTTTTGGATTTAGAAGCAGATATTTCCCTGGGCTTACTGCTGTTTCTTCCATATGCCGGTAATGGGCTGAAAACGCCTGTTTTGGGACTCTGCAGAGAAAGTGTTTGCAGACTGCTGAATCCACACACGGGTTTAACTCTGGAAGTTGAGTGCACACATTGACAACCGTTCTGTTAGATAGCTGCGTTTTGGATTTAGAAGCAGATATTTCCGTGGGCTTACTGCTATTTCTTCCATATGCCGGTAATGGGCTGAAAACGCCTGTTTTGGGACTCTGCAGAGAAAGTGTTTGCAGACTGCTGAATCCACACACGGGTTTAACTCTGGAAGTTGAGTGCACACATTGACAACCGTTCTGTTAGATAGCTGCGTTTTGGATTTAGATGCAGATATTTCCCTGTGCTTACTGCTGTTTCTTCCATATGCCGGTAATGGGCTGAAAACGCCTGTTTTGGGACTCTGCAGAGAAAGTGTTTGCAGACTGCTGAATCCACACACGGGTTTAACTCTGTAAGTTGAGTGCACACATTGACAACCGTTCTGTTAGATAGCTGCGTTTTGGATTTAGAAGCAGATATTTCCCTGTGCTTACTGCTGTTTCTTCCATATGCCGGTAATGGGCTGAAAACGCCTGTTTTGGGACTCTGCAGAGAAAGTGTTTGCAGACTGCTGAATCCACACACAGGTTTATCTCTGGAAGTTGAGTGCACACATTGACAACCGTTCTGTTAGATAGCTGCGTTTTGGATTTAGAAGCAGATATTTCCCTGTGCTTACTGTTGTTTCTTCCATGTGCCGGTAATGGGCTGAAAACGCCTGTTTTGGGACTCTGCAGAGAAAGTGTTTGCAGACTGCTGAATCCACACACGGGTTTAACTCTGGAAGTTGAGTGCACACATTGACAGCCGTTCTGTTAGATAGCTGCGTTTTGGATTTAGAAGCAGATATTTCCCTGTGCTTACTGCTGTTTTTTCCATATGCCGGTAATGGGCTGAAAACGCCTGTTTTGGGACTCTGCAGAGAAAGTGTTTGCAGACTGCTGAATCCACACACGGGTTTAACTCTGGAAGTTGAGTGCACACATTGACAGCCGTTCTGTTAGATAGCTGCGTTTTGGATTTAGAAGCAGATATTTCCCTGGGCTTACTGCTGTTTCTTCCATATGCCGGTAATGGGCTGAAAACGCCTGATTTGGGACTCTGCAGAGAAGATGATTGCAGACTGCTGAATCCACACACGGGTTTAACTCTGGAAGTTGAGTGCACACATTGAGAACCGTTCTGTTAGATAGCTGCGTTTTGGATTTAGAAGCAGATATTTCCCTTTGCTTACCGCTGTTTCTTCCGTATGCCGGTAAAGGGCTGAAAACGCCTGATTTGGGACTCTGCAGAGAAAGTGTTTGCAGACTGCTGAATCCACACACGGGTTTAACTCTGGAAGTTGAGTGCACACATTGACAGCCGTTCTGTTAGATAGCTGCGTTTTGGATTTAGAAGCAGATATTTCCCTGGGCTTACTGCTGTTTCTTCCATATGCCGGTAATGGGCTGAAAACGCCTGTTTTGGGACTCTGCAGAGAAAGTGTTTGCAGACTGCTGAACCCACACACGGGTTTAACTCTGGAAGCTGAGTGCACACATTGACAACCGTTCTGTTAGATAGCTGCGTTTTGGATTTAGAAGCAGATATTTCCCTGAGCTTACAGCTGTTTCTTCCATATACCGGTAATGGGTTGAAAACGCCTGTTTTGGGACTCTGCAGAGAAAGTGTTTGCAGACTGCTGAATCCACACACGGGTTTAACTCTGGAAGTTGAGTGCACACATTGACAGCCGTTCTGTTAGATAGCTGCGTTTTGGATTTAGAAGCAGATATTTCCCTGGGCTTACTGCTGTTTCTTCCATATGCCGGTAATGGGCTGAAAACGCCTGGTTTGGGACTCTGCAGAGAAGATGTTTGCAGACTGCTGAATCCACACACTGGTTAAACTCTGGAAGTTGAGTGCACACATTGACAACCGTTCTGTTAGATAGCTGCGTTTTGGATTTAGAAGCAGATATTTCCCTGTGCTGATTGCTGTTTCTTCCATATGCCGGTAATGGGCTGAAAACGCCTGTTTTGGGACTCTGCAGAGAAAGTGTTTGCAGACTGCTGAATCCACACACGGGTTTAACTCTGGAAGTTGAGTGCACACATTGACAACCGTTCTGTTAGATAGCTGCGTTTTGGATTTAGAAGCAGATATTTCCCTGTGCTGACTGCTGTTTCTTTCATATGCCGGTAATGGGCTGAAAACTCCTGTTTTGGGACTCTGCAGAGAAAGTGTTTGCAGACTGCTGAATCCACACACGGGTTTAACTCTGGAAGTTGAGTGCACACATTGACCACCGTTCTGTTAGATAGCTGCGTTTTGGATTTAGAAGCAGATATTTCCCTGTGCTTACTGCTGTTTCTTCCATATGCCGGTAATGGGCTGAAAACGCCTGTTTTGGGACTCTGCAGAGAAAGTGTTTGCAGACTGCTGAATCCACACACGGGTTTAACTCTGGAAGTTCAGTGCACACATTGAAAACCGTTCTGTTAGATAGCTGCGTTTTGGATTTAGAAGCAGATATTTCACTGGGCTTACTGCTGTTTCTTCCATATGCCGGTAATGGGCTGAAAACGCCTGTTTTGGGACTCTGCAAAGAAAGTGTTTGCAGACTGCTGAATCCACACACGGGTTTAACTCTGGAAGTTGAGTGCACACATTGACAACCGTTCTGTTAGATAGCTGCGTTTTGGATTTAGAAGCAGATATTTCCCTGTGCTGACTGCTGTTTCTTCCATATGCCGGTAATGGGCTGAAAACGCCTGTTTTGGGACTCTGCAGAGAAAGTGTTTGTAGACTGCTGAATCCACACACGGGTTTAACTCTGGAAGTTCAGTGCACACATTGACAACCGTTCTGTTAGATAGCTGCGTTTTGGATTTAGAAGCAGATATTTCCCTGTGCTGACTGCTGTTTCTTCCATATGCCGGTAATGGGCTGAAAACGCCTGGTTTGGGACTCTGCAGAGAAGATGTTTGCAGACTGCTTAATCCACACACGGGCTTAACTCTGGAAGTTGAGTGCACACATTGACAACCGTTCTGTTAGATAGCTGCGTTTTGGATTTAGAAGCAGATATTTCCCTGTGCTTACTGCTGTTTCTTCCATATGCCGGTAATGGGCTGAAAAC
The DNA here is from genome assembly GCF_030222135.1 of Aotus nancymaae. Taxonomy (NCBI): domain Eukaryota; kingdom Metazoa; phylum Chordata; class Mammalia; order Primates; family Aotidae; genus Aotus; species Aotus nancymaae. The sequence goes on along the minus strand of NW_026988933.1, from coordinate 72,265 downwards.
GCCTGTTTTGGGACTCTGCAGAGAAAGTGTTTGCAGACTGCTGAATCCACACACAGGTTTAACTCTGGAAGTTGAGTGCACACATTGACAACCGTTCTGTTAGATAGCTGCGTTTTGGATTTAGAAGCAGATATTTCCCTGTGCTTACTGCTGTTTCTTTCATATGCCGGTAATGGGCTGAAAACGCCTGTTTTGGGGCTCTGCACAGAAAGTGTTTGCAGACTGCTGAATCCACACACGGGTTTAACTCTGGAAGTTGAATGCACACATTGACAACCGTTCTGTTAGATAGCTGCGTTTTGGATTTAGAAGCAGATATTTCCCTGTACTTACTGCTGTTTCTTCCATATGCCGGTAAAGGGCTGAAAACGCCTGTTTTGGGACTCTGCAGAGAAAGTGTTTGCAGACTGCTGAATCCACACACGGGTTTAACTCTGGAAGTTGAGTGCACACATTGACAACCGTTCTGTTAGATAGCTGCGTTTTGGATTTAGAAGCAGATATTTCCCTGGGCTTACTGCTGTTTCTTCCATATGCCGGTAATGGGCTGAAAACGCCTGTTTTGGGACTCTGCAGAGAAAGTGTTTGCAGACTGCTGAATCCACACACGGGTTTAACTCTGGAAGTTGAGTGCACACATTGACAGCCGTTCTGTTAGATAGCTGCGTTTTGGATTTAGAAGCAGATATTTCCCTGTGCTTACTGCTGTTTTTTCCATATGCCGGTAATGGGCTGAAAACGCCTGTTTTGGGACTCTGCAGAGAAAGTGTTTGCAGACTGCTGAATCCACACACGGGTTTAACTCTGGAAGTTGAGTGCACACATTGACAGCCGTTCTGTTAGATAGCTGCGTTTTGGATTTAGAAGCAGATATTTCCCTGGGCTTACTGCTGTTTCTTCCATATGCCGGTAATGGGCTGAAAACGCCTGATTTGGGACTCTGCAGAGAAGATGTTTGCAGACTGCTGAATCCACACACGGGTTTAACTCTGGAAGTTGAGTGCACACATTGAGAACCGTTCTGTTAGATAGCTGCGTTTTGGATTTAGAAGCAGATATTTCCCTTTGCTTACCGCTGTTTCTTCCGTATGCCGGTAAAGGGCTGAAAACGCCTGATTTGGGACTCTGCAGAGAAAGTGTTTGCAGACTGCTGAATCCACACACGGGTTTAACTCTGGAAGTTGAGTGCACACATTGACAGCCGTTCTGTTAGATAGCTGCGTTTTGGATTTAGAAGCAGATATTTCCCTGGGCTTACTGCTGTTTCTTCCATATGCCGGTAATGGGCTGAAAACGCCTGTTTTGGGACTCTGCAGAGAAAGTGTTTGCAGACTGCTGAACCCACACACGGGTTTAACTCTGGAAGCTGAGTGCACACATTGACAACCGTTCTGTTAGATAGCTGCGTTTTGGATTTAGAAGCAGATATTTCCCTGAGCTTACAGCTGTTTCTTCCATATACCGGTAATGGGTTGAAAACGCCTGTTTTGGGACTCTGCAGAGAAAGTGTTTGCAGACTGCTGAATCCACACACGGGTTTAACTCTGGAAGTTGAGTGCACACATTGACAGCCGTTCTGTTAGATAGCTGCGTTTTGGATTTAGAAGCAGATATTTCCCTGGGCTTACTGCTGTTTCTTCCATATGCCGGTAATGGGCTGAAAACGCCTGGTTTGGGACTCTGCAGAGAAGATGTTTGCAGACTGCTGAATCCACACACTGGTTAAACTCTGGAAGTTGAGTGCACACATTGACAACCGTTCTGTTAGATAGCTGCGTTTTGGATTTAGAAGCAGATATTTCCCTGTGCTGATTGCTGTTTCTTCCATATGCCGGTAATGGGCTGAAAACGCCTGTTTTGGGACTCTGCAGAGAAAGTGTTTGCAGACTGCTGAATCCACACACGGGTTTAACTCTGGAAGTTGAGTGCACACATTGACAACCGTTCTGTTAGATAGCTGCGTTTTGGATTTAGAAGCAGATATTTCCCTGTGCTGACTGCTGTTTCTTTCATATGCCGGTAATGGGCTGAAAACTCCTGTTTTGGGACTCTGCAGAGAAAGTGTTTGCAGACTGCTGAATCCACACACGGGTTTAACTCTGGAAGTTGAGTGCACACATTGACCACCGTTCTGTTAGATAGCTGCGTTTTGGATTTAGAAGCAGATATTTCCCTGTGCTTACTGCTGTTTCTTCCATATGCCGGTAATGGGCTGAAAACGCCTGTTTTGGGACTCTGCAGAGAAAGTGTTTGCAGACTGCTGAATCCACACACGGGTTTAACTCTGGAAGTTCAGTGCACACATTGAAAACCGTTCTGTTAGATAGCTGCGTTTTGGATTTAGAAGCAGATATTTCACTGGGCTTACTGCTGTTTCTTCCATATGCCGGTAATGGGCTGAAAACGCCTGTTTTGGGACTCTGCAAAGAAAGTGTTTGCAGACTGCTGAATCCACACACGGGTTTAACTCTGGAAGTTGAGTGCACACATTGACAACCGTTCTGTTAGATAGCTGCGTTTTGGATTTAGAAGCAGATATTTCCCTGTGCTGACTGCTGTTTCTTCCATATGCCGGTAATGGGCTGAAAACGCCTGTTTTGGGACTCTGCAGAGAAAGTGTTTGTAGACTGCTGAATCCACACACGGGTTTAACTCTGGAAGTTCAGTGCACACATTGACAACCGTTCTGTTAGATAGCTGCGTTTTGGATTTAGAAGCAGATATTTCCCTGTGCTGACTGCTGTTTCTTCCATATGCCGGTAATGGGCTGAAAACGCCTGGTTTGGGACTCTGCAGAGAAGATGTTTGCAGACTGCTTAATCCACACACGGGTTTAACTCTGGAAGTTGAGTGCACACATTGACAACCGTTCTGTTAGATAGCTGCGTTTTGGATTTAGAAGCAGATATTTCCCTGTGCTTACTGCTGTTTCTTCCATATGCCGGTAATGGGCTGAAAACGCCTGTTTTGGGACTCTGCAGAGAAAGTGTTTGCAGACTGCTGAATCCACACACGGGTTTAACTCTGGAAGTTGAGTGCACACATTGACAACCGTTCTGTTAGATAGCTGCGTTTTGGATTTAGAAGCAGATATTTCCCTGTGCTTACTGCTGTTTCTTTCATATGCCGGTAATGGGCTGAAAACGCCTGTTTTGGGGCTCTGCACAGAAAGTGTTTGCAGACTGCTGAATCCACACACGGGTTTAACTCTGGAAGTTGAATGCACACATTGACAACCGTTCTGTTAGATAGCTGCGTTTTGGATTTAGAAGCAGATATTTCCCTGTACTTACTGCTGTTTCTTCCATATGCCGGTAAAGGGCTGAAAACGCCTGTTTTGGGACTCTGCAGAGAAAGTGTTTGCAGACTGCTGAATCCACACACGGGTTTAACTCTGGAAGTTGAGTGCACACATTGACAACCGTTCTGTTAGATAGCTGCGTTTTGGATTTAGAAGCAGATATTTCCCTGGGCTTACTGCTGTTTCTTCCATATGCCGGTAATGGGCTGAAAACGCCTGTTTTGGGACTCTGCAGAGAAAGTGTTTGCAGACTGCTGAATCCACACACGGGTTTAACTCTGGAAGTTGAGTGCACACATTGACAACCGTTCTGTTAGATAGCTGCGTTTTGGATTTAGAAGCAGATATTTCCGTGGGCTTACTGCTATTTCTTCCATATGCCGGTAATGGGCTGAAAACGCCTGTTTTGGGACTCTGCAGAGAAAGTGTTTGCAGACTGCTGAATCCACACACGGGTTTAACTCTGGAAGTTGAGTGCACACATTGACAACCGTTCTGTTAGATAGCTGCGTTTTGGATTTAGATGCAGATATTTCCCTGTGCTTACTGCTGTTTCTTCCATATGCCGGTAATGGGCTGAAAACGCCTGTTTTGGGACTCTGCAGAGAAAGTGTTTGCAGACTGCTGAATCCACACACGGGTTTAACTCTGTAAGTTGAGTGCACACATTGACAACCGTTCTGTTAGATAGCTGCGTTTTGGATTTAGAAGCAGATATTTCCCTGTGCTTACTGCTGTTTCTTCCATATGCCGGTAATGGGCTGAAAACGCCTGTTTTGGGACTCTGCAGAGAAAGTGTTTGCAGACTGCTGAATCCACACACAGGTTTATCTCTGGAAGTTGAGTGCACACATTGACAACCGTTCTGTTAGATAGCTGCGTTTTGGATTTAGAAGCAGATATTTCCCTGTGCTTACTGTTGTTTCTTCCATGTGCCGGTAATGGGCTGAAAACGCCTGTTTTGGGACTCTGCAGAGAAAGTGTTTGCAGACTGCTGAATCCACACACGGGTTTAACTCTGGAAGTTGAGTGCACACATTGACAGCCGTTCTGTTAGATAGCTGCGTTTTGGATTTAGAAGCAGATATTTCCCTGTGCTTACTGCTGTTTTTTCCATATGCCGGTAATGGGCTGAAAACGCCTGTTTTGGGACTCTGCAGAGAAAGTGTTTGCAGACTGCTGAATCCACACACGGGTTTAACTCTGGAAGTTGAGTGCACACATTGACAGCCGTTCTGTTAGATAGCTGCGTTTTGGATTTAGAAGCAGATATTTCCCTGGGCTTACTGCTGTTTCTTCCATATGCCGGTAATGGGCTGAAAACGCCTGATTTGGGACTCTGCAGAGAAGATGATTGCAGACTGCTGAATCCACACACGGGTTTAACTCTGGAAGTTGAGTGCACACATTGAGAACCGTTCTGTTAGATAGCTGCGTTTTGGATTTAGAAGCAGATATTTCCCTTTGCTTACCGCTGTTTCTTCCGTATGCCGGTAAAGGGCTGAAAACGCCTGATTTGGGACTCTGCAGAGAAAGTGTTTGCAGACTGCTGAATCCACACACGGGTTTAACTCTGGAAGTTGAGTGCACACATTGACAGCCGTTCTGTTAGATAGCTGCGTTTTGGATTTAGAAGCAGATATTTCCCTGGGCTTACTGCTGTTTCTTCCATATGCCGGTAATGGGCTGAAAACGCCTGTTTTGGGACTCTGCAGAGAAAGTGTTTGCAGACTGCTGAACCCACACACGGGTTTAACTCTGGAAGCTGAGTGCACACATTGACAACCGTTCTGTTAGATAGCTGCGTTTTGGATTTAGAAGCAGATATTTCCCTGAGCTTACAGCTGTTTCTTCCATATACCGGTAATGGGTTGAAAACGCCTGTTTTGGGACTCTGCAGAGAAAGTGTTTGCAGACTGCTGAATCCACACACGGGTTTAACTCTGGAAGTTGAGTGCACACATTGACAGCCGTTCTGTTAGATAGCTGCGTTTTGGATTTAGAAGCAGATATTTCCCTGGGCTTACTGCTGTTTCTTCCATATGCCGGTAATGGGCTGAAAACGCCTGGTTTGGGACTCTGCAGAGAAGATGTTTGCAGACTGCTGAATCCACACACTGGTTAAACTCTGGAAGTTGAGTGCACACATTGACAACCGTTCTGTTAGATAGCTGCGTTTTGGATTTAGAAGCAGATATTTCCCTGTGCTGATTGCTGTTTCTTCCATATGCCGGTAATGGGCTGAAAACGCCTGTTTTGGGACTCTGCAGAGAAAGTGTTTGCAGACTGCTGAATCCACACACGGGTTTAACTCTGGAAGTTGAGTGCACACATTGACAACCGTTCTGTTAGATAGCTGCGTTTTGGATTTAGAAGCAGATATTTCCCTGTGCTGACTGCTGTTTCTTTCATATGCCGGTAATGGGCTGAAAACTCCTGTTTTGGGACTCTGCAGAGAAAGTGTTTGCAGACTGCTGAATCCACACACGGGTTTAACTCTGGAAGTTGAGTGCACACATTGACCACCGTTCTGTTAGATAGCTGCGTTTTGGATTTAGAAGCAGGTATTTCCCTGTGCTTACTGCTGTTTCTTCCATATGCCGGTAATGGGCTGAAAACGCCTGTTTTGGGACTCTGCAGAGAAAGTGTTTGCAGACTGCTGAATCCACACACGGGTTTAACTCTGGAAGTTCAGTGCACACATTGAAAACCGTTCTGTTAGATCGCTGCGTTTTGGATTTAGAAGCAGATATTTCACTGGGCTTACTGCTGTTTCTTCCATATGCCGGTAATGGGCTGAAAACGCCTGTTTTGGGACTCTGCAAAGAAAGTGTTTGCAGACTGCTGAATCCACACACGGGTTTAACTCTGGAAGTTGAGTGCACACATTGACAACCGTTCTGTTAGATAGCTGCGTTTTGGATTTAGAAGCAGATATTTCCCTGTGCTGACTGCTGTTTCTTCCATATGCCGGTAATGGGCTGAAAACGCCTGTTTTGGGACTCTGCAGAGAAAGTGTTTGTAGACTGCTGAATCCACACACGGGTTTAACTCTGGAAGTTCAGTGCACACATTGACAACCGTTCTGTTAGATAGCTGCGTTTTGGATTTAGAAGCAGATATTTCCCTGTGCTGACTGCTGTTTCTTCCATATGCCGGTAATGGGCTGAAAACGCCTGGTTTGGGACTCTGCAGAGAAGATGTTTGCAGACTGCTTAATCCACACACGGGCTTAACTCTGGAAGTTGAGTGCACACATTGACAACCGTTCTGTTAGATAGCTGCGTTTTGGATTTAGAAGCAGATATTTCCCTGTGCTTACTGCTGTTTCTTCCATATGCCGGTAATGGGCTGAAAACGCCTGTTTTGGGACTCTGCAGAGAAAGTGTTTGCAGACTGCTGAATCCACACACAGGTTTAACTCTGGAAGTTGAGTGCACACATTGACAACCGTTCTGTTAGATAGCTGCGTTTTGGATTTAGAAGCAGATATTTCCCTGTGCTTACTGCTGTTTCTTTCATATGCCGGTAATGGGCTGAAAACGCCTGTTTTGGGGCTCTGCACAGAAAGTGTTTGCAGACTGCTGAATCCACACACGGGTTTAACTCTGGAAGTTGAATGCACACATTGACAACCGTTCTGTTAGATAGCTGCGTTTTGGATTTAGAAGCAGATATTTCCCTGTACTTACTGCTGTTTCTTCCATATGCCGGTAAAGGGCTGAAAACGCCTGTTTTGGGACTCTGCAGAGAAAGTGTTTGCAGACTGCTGAATCCACACACGGGTTTAACTCTGGAAGTTGAGTGCACACATTGACAACCGTTCTGTTAGATAGCTGCGTTTTGGATTTAGAAGCAGATATTTCCCTGGGCTTACTGCTGTTTCTTCCATATGCCGGTAATGGGCTGAAAACGCCTGTTTTGGGACTCTGCAGAGAAAGTGTTTGCAGACTGCTGAATCCACACACGGGTTTAACTCTGGAAGTTGAGTGCACACATTGACAGCCGTTCTGTTAGATAGCTGCGTTTTGGATTTAGAAGCAGATATTTCCCTGTGCTTACTGCTGTTTTTTCCATATGCCGGTAATGGGCTGAAAACGCCTGTTTTGGGACTCTGCAGAGAAAGTGTTTGCAGACTGCTGAATCCACACACGGGTTTAACTCTGGAAGTTGAGTGCACACATTGACAGCCGTTCTGTTAGATAGCTGCGTTTTGGATTTAGAAGCAGATATTTCCCTGGGCTTACTGCTGTTTCTTCCATATGCCGGTAATGGGCTGAAAACGCCTGATTTGGGACTCTGCAGAGAAGATGTTTGCAGACTGCTGAATCCACACACGGGTTTAACTCTGGAAGTTGAGTGCACACATTGAGAACCGTTCTGTTAGATAGCTGCGTTTTGGATTTAGAAGCAGATATTTCCCTTTGCTTACCGCTGTTTCTTCCGTATGCCGGTAAAGGGCTGAAAACGCCTGATTTGGGACTCTGCAGAGAAAGTGTTTGCAGACTGCTGAATCCACACACGGGTTTAACTCTGGAAGTTGAGTGCACACATTGACAGCCGTTCTGTTAGATAGCTGCGTTTTGGATTTAGAAGCAGATATTTCCCTGGGCTTACTGCTGTTTCTTCCATATGCCGGTAATGGGCTGAAAACGCCTGTTTTGGGACTCTGCAGAGAAAGTGTTTGCAGACTGCTGAACCCACACACGGGTTTAACTCTGGAAGCTGAGTGCACACATTGACAACCGTTCTGTTAGATAGCTGCGTTTTGGATTTAGAAGCAGATATTTCCCTGAGCTTACAGCTGTTTCTTCCATATACCGGTAATGGGTTGAAAACGCCTGTTTTGGGACTCTGCAGAGAAAGTGTTTGCAGACTGCTGAATCCACACACGGGTTTAACTCTGGAAGTTGAGTGCACACATTGACAGCCGTTCTGTTAGATAGCTGCGTTTTGGATTTAGAAGCAGATATTTCCCTGGGCTTACTGCTGTTTCTTCCATATGCCGGTAATGGGCTGAAAACGCCTGGTTTGGGACTCTGCAGAGAAGATGTTTGCAGACTGCTGAATCCACACACTGGTTAAACTCTGGAAGTTGAGTGCACACATTGACAACCGTTCTGTTAGATAGCTGCGTTTTGGATTTAGAAGCAGATATTTCCCTGTGCTGATTGCTGTTTCTTCCATATGCCGGTAATGGGCTGAAAACGCCTGTTTTGGGACTCTGCAGAGAAAGTGTTTGCAGACTGCTGAATCCACACACGGGTTTAACTCTGGAAGTTGAGTGCACACATTGACAACCGTTCTGTTAGATAGCTGCGTTTTGGATTTAGAAGCAGATATTTCCCTGTGCTGACTGCTGTTTCTTTCATATGCCGGTAATGGGCTGAAAACTCCTGTTTTGGGACTCTGCAGAGAAAGTGTTTGCAGACTGCTGAATCCACACACGGGTTTAACTCTGGAAGTTGAGTGCACACATTGACCACCGTTCTGTTAGATAGCTGCGTTTTGGATTTAGAAGCAGATATTTCCCTGTGCTTACTGCTGTTTCTTCCATATGCCGGTAATGGGCTGAAAACGCCTGTTTTGGGACTCTGCAGAGAAAGTGTTTGCAGACTGCTGAATCCACACACGGGTTTAACTCTGGAAGTTCAGTGCACACATTGAAAACCGTTCTGTTAGATAGCTGCGTTTTGGATTTAGAAGCAGATATTTCACTGGGCTTACTGCTGTTTCTTCCATATGCCGGTAATGGGCTGAAAACGCCTGTTTTGGGACTCTGCAAAGAAAGTGTTTGCAGACTGCTGAATCCACACACGGGTTTAACTCTGGAAGTTGAGTGCACACATTGACAACCGTTCTGTTAGATAGCTGCGTTTTGGATTTAGAAGCAGATATTTCCCTGTGCTGACTGCTGTTTCTTCCATATGCCGGTAATGGGCTGAAAACGCCTGTTTTGGGACTCTGCAGAGAAAGTGTTTGTAGACTGCTGAATCCACACACGGGTTTAACTCTGGAAGTTCAGTGCACACATTGACAACCGTTCTGTTAGATAGCTGCGTTTTGGATTTAGAAGCAGATATTTCCCTGTGCTGACTGCTGTTTCTTCCATATGCCGGTAATGGGCTGAAAACGCCTGGTTTGGGACTCTGCAGAGAAGATGTTTGCAGACTGCTTAATCCACACACGGGCTTAACTCTGGAAGTTGAGTGCACACATTGACAACCGTTCTGTTAGATAGCTGCGTTTTGGATTTAGAAGCAGATATTTCCCTGTGCTTACTGCTGTTTCTTCCATATGCCGGTAATGGGCTGAAAACGCCTGTTTTGGGACTCTGCAGAGAAAGTGTTTGCAGACTGCTGAATCCACACACAGGTTTAACTCTGGAAGTTGAGTGCACACATTGACAACCGTTCTGTTAGATAGCTGCGTTTTGGATTTAGAAGCAGATATTTCCCTGTGCTTACTGCTGTTTCTTTCATATGCCGGTAATGGGCTGAAAACGCCTGTTTTGGGGCTCTGCACAGAAAGTGTTTGCAGACTGCTGAATCCACACACGGGTTTAACTCTGGAAGTTGAATGCACACATTGACAACCATTCTGTTAGATAGCTGCGTTTTGGATTTAGAAGCAGATATTTCCCTGTACTTACTGCTGTTTCTTCCATATGCCGGTAAAGGGCTGAAAACGCCTGTTTTGGGACTCTGCAGAGAAAGTGTTTGCAGACTGCTGAATCCACACACGGGTTTAACTCTGGAAGTTGAGTGCACACATTGACAACCGTTCTGTTAGATAGCTGCGTTTTGGATTTAGAAGCAGATATTTCCCTGGGCTTACTGCTGTTTCTTCCATATGCCGGTAATGGGCTGAAAACGCCTGTTTTGGGACTCTGCAGAGAAAGTGTTTGCAGACTGCTGAATCCACACACGGGTTTAACTCTGGAAGTTGAGTGCACACATTGACAACCGTTCTGTTAGATAGCTGCGTTTTGGATTTAGAAGCAGATATTTCCGTGGGCTTACTGCTATTTCTTCCATATGCCGGTAATGGGCTGAAAACGCCTGTTTTGGGACTCTGCAGAGAAAGTGTTTGCAGACTGCTGAATCCACACACGGGTTTAACTCTGGAAGTTGAGTGCACACATTGACAACCGTTCTGTTAGATAGCTGCGTTTTGGATTTAGATGCAGATATTTCCCTGTGCTTACTGCTGTTTCTTCCATATGCCGGTAATGGGCTGAAAACGCCTGGTTTGGGACTCTGCAGAGAAAGTGTTTGCAGACTGCTGAATCCACACACGGGTTTAACTCTGTAAGTTGAGTGCACACATTGACAACCGTTCTGTTAGATAGCTGCGTTTTGGATTTAGAAGCAGATAATTCCCTGTGCTTACTGCTGTTTCTTCCATATGCCGGTAATGGGCTGAAAACGCCTGTTTTGGGACTCTGCAGAGAAAGTGTTTGCAGACTGCTGAATCCACACACAGGTTTATCTCTGGAAGTTGAGTGCACACATTGACAACCGTTCTGTTAGATAGCTGCGTTTTGGATTTAGAAGCAGATATTTCCCTGTGCTTACTGTTGTTTCTTCCATGTGCCGGTAATGGGCTGAAAACGCCTGTTTTGGGACTCTGCAGAGAAAGTGTTTGCAGACTGCTGAATCCACACACGGGTTTAACTCTGGAAGTTGAGTGCACACATTGACAGCCGTTCTGTTAGATAGCTGCGTTTTGGATTTAGAAGCAGATATTTCCCTGTGCTTACTGCTGTTTTTTCCATATGCCGGTAATGGGCTGAAAACGCCTGTTTTGGGACTCTGCAGAGAAAGTGTTTGCAGACTGCTGAATCCACACACGGGTTTAACTCTGGAAGTTGAGTGCACACATTGACAGCCGTTCTGTTAGATAGCTGCGTTTTGGATTTAGAAGCAGATATTTCCCTGGGCTTACTGCTGTTTCTTCCATATGCCGGTAATGGGCTGAAAACGCCTGATTTGGGACTCTGCAGAGAAGATGTTTGCAGACTGCTGAATCCACACACGGGTTTAACTCTGGAAGTTGAGTGCACACATTGAGAACCGTTCTGTTAGATAGCTGCGTTTTGGATTTAGAAGCAGATATTTCCCTTTGCTTACCGCTGTTTCTTCCGTATGCCGGTAAAGGGCTGAAAACGCCTGTTTTGGGACTCTGCAGAGAAAGTGTTTGCAGACTGCTGAATCCACACACGGGTTTAACTCTGCAAGTTGAGTGCACACATTGACAGCCGTTCTGTTAGATAGCTGCGTTTTGGATTTAGAAGCAGATATTTCCCTGGGCTTACTGCTGTTTCTTCCATATGCCGGTAATGGGCTGAAAACGCCTGTTTTGGGACTCTGCAGAGAAAGTGTTTGCAGACTGCTGAACCCACACACGGGTTTAACTCTGGAAGCTGAGTGCACACATTGACAACCGTTCTGTTAGATAGCTGCGTTTTGGATTTAAAAGCAGATATTTCCCTGAGCTTACAGCTGTTTCTTCCATATACCGGTAATGGGTTGAAAACGCCTGTTTTGGGACTCTGCAGAGAAAGTGTTTGCAGACTGCTGAATCCACACACGGGTTTAACTCTGGAAGTTGAGTGCACACATTGACAGCCGTTCTGTTAGATAGCTGCGTTTTGGATTTAGAAGCAGATATTTCCCTGGGCTTACTGCTGTTTCTTCCATATGCCGGTAATGGGCTGAAAACGCCTGGTTTGGGACTCTGCAGAGAAGATGTTTGCAGACTGCTGAATCCACACACTGGTTAAACTCTGGAAGTTGAGTGCACACATTGACAACCGTTCTGTTAGATAGCTGCGTTTTGGATTTAGAAGCAGATATTTCCCTGTGCTGATTGCTGTTTCTTCCATATGCCGGTAATGGGCTGAAAACGCCTGTTTTGGGACTCTGCAGAGAAAGTGTTTGCAGACTGCTGAATCCACACACGGGTTTAACTCTGGAAGTTGAGTGCACACATTGACAACCGTTCTGTTAGATAGCTGCGTTTTGGATTTAGAAGCAGATATTTCCCTGTGCTGACTGCTGTTTCTTTCATATGCCGGTAATGGGCTGAAAACTCCTGTTTTGGGACTCTGCAGAGAAAGTGTTTGCAGACTGCTGAATCCACACACGGGTTTAACTCTGGAAGTTGAGTGCACACATTGACCACCGTTCTGTTAGATAGCTGCGTTTTGGATTTAGAAGCAGATATTTCCCTGTGCTTACTGCTGTTTCTTCCATATGCCGGTAATGGGCTGAAAACGCCTGTTTTGGGACGCTGCAGAGAAAGTGTTTGCAGACTGCTGAATCCACACACGGGTTTAACTCTGGAAGTTGAGTGCACACATTGACAACCGTTCTGTTAGATAGCTGCGTTTTGGATTTAGAAGCAGATATTTCCCTGGGCTTACTGCTGTTTCTTCCATATGCCGGTAATGGGCTGAAAACGCCTGTTTTGGGACTCTGCAGAGAAAGTGTTTGCAGACTGCTGAATCCACACACGGGTTTAACTCTGGAAGTTGAGTGCACACATTGACAACCGTTCTGTTAGATAGCTGCGTTTTGGATTTAGAAGCAGATATTTCCCTGGGCTTGCTGCTGTTTCTTCCATATGCCGGTAATGGGCTGAAAACGCCTGTTTTGGGACTCTGCAGAGAAAGTGTTTGCAGACTGCTGAATCCACACATGGGTTTAACTCTGGAAGTTGAGTGCACACATTGACAACCGTTCTGTTAGATAGCTGCGTTTTGGATTTAGAAGCAGATATTTCCCTGTGCTGACTGCTGTTTCTTCCATATGCCGGTAATGGGCTGAAAACGCCTGTTTTGGGACTCTGCAGAGAAAGTGTTTGCAGACTGCTGAATCCACACACGGGTTTAACTCTGGAAGTTGAGTGCACACATTGACAACCGTTCTGTTAGATAGCTGCGTTTTGGATTTAGAAGCAGATATTTCCCTGGGCTTACTGCTGTTTCTTCCATATGCCGGTAATGGGCTGAAAACGCCTGTTTTGGGACTCTGCAGAGAAAGTGTTTGCAGACTGCTGAATCCACACACGGGTTTAACTCTGGAAGTTGAGTGCACACATTGACAACCGTTCTGTTAGATAGCTGCGTTTTGGATTTAGAAGCAGATATTTCCGTGGGCTTACTGCTGTTTCTTCCATATGCCGGTAATGGGCTGAAAACTCCTGTTTTGGGACTATGCAGAGAAAGTGTTTGCAGACTGCTGAATCCAGACACGGGTTTAACTCTGGAAGTTGAGTGCACACATTGACAACCGTTCTGTTAGATAGCTGCGTTTTGGATTTAGAAGCAGATATTTCCCTGTGCTTACTGCTGTTTCTTCCATATGCCGGTAATGGGCTGAAAACGCCTGGTTTGGGACTAGGCAGAGAAAGTGTTTGCAGACTGCTGAATCCACACACGGGTTTAACTCTGGAAGTTGAGTGCACACATTGACAACCGTTCTGTTAGATAGCTGCGTTTTGGATTTAGAAGCAGATATTTCCCTGTGCTTACTGCTGTTTCTTCCATATGCCGGTAACGGGCTGAAAACGCCTGTTTTGGGACTCTGCAGAGAAAGTGTTTGCAGACTGCTGAATCCACACACGGGTTTATCTCTGGAAGTTGAGTGCACACATTGACAACCGTTCTGTTAGATAGCTGCGTTTTGGATTTAGAAGCAGATATTTCCCTGTGCTTACTGCTGTTTCTTCCATATGCCGGTAATGGGCTGAAAACGCCTGGTTTGGGACTCTGCAGAGAAAGTGTTTGCAGACTGCTGAATCCACAAACGGGTTTAACTCTGGAAGTTGAGTGCACACATTGACAACCGTTCTGTTAGATAGCTGCGTTTTGGATTTAGAAGCAGATATTTCACTGGGCTTACTGCTGTTTCTTCCATATGCCGGTAATGGGCTGAAAACGCCTGTTTTGGGACTCTGCAGAGAAAGTGTTTGCAGACTGCTGAATCCACACACGGGTTTAACTCAGGAAGTTGAGTGCACACATTGACAACCGTTCTGTTAGATAGCTGCGTTTTGGATTTAGAAGCAGATATTTCCCTGCGCTTACTGCTGTTTCTTCCATATGCCGGTAATGGGCTGAAAACGCCTGGTTTGGGACTCTACAGAGAAAGTGTTTGCAGACTGCTGAATCCACACACGGGTTTAACTCTGGAAGTTGAGTGCACACATTGACAACCGTTCTGTTAGGTAGCTGCGTTTTGGATTTAGAAGCAGATATTTCCCTGGGCTTACTGCTGTTTCTTCCATATGCCGGTAATGGGCTGAAAACGCCTGTTTTGGGACGCTGCAGAGAAAGTGTTTGCAGACTGCTGAATCCACACACGGGTTTAACTCTGGAAGTTGAGTGCACACATTGACAACCGTTCTGTTAGATAGCTGCGTTTTGGATTTAGAAGCAGATATTTCCCTGGGCTTACTGCTGTTTCTTCCATATGCCGGTAATGGGCTGAAAACGCCTGGTTTGGGACTAGGCAGAGAAAGTGTTTGCAGACTGCTGAATCCACACACGGGTTTAACTCTGGAAGTTGAGTGCACACATTGACAACCGTTCTGTTAGATAGCTGCGTTTTGGATTTAGAAGCAGATATTTCCCTGTGCTTACTGCTGTTTCTTCCATATGCCGGAAATGGGCTGAAAACGCCTGTTTTGGGACTCTGCAGAGAAAGTGTTTGCAGACTGCTGAATCCACACACGGGTTTAACTCTGGAAGTTCAGTGCACACATTGACAACCGTTCTGTTAGATAGCTGCGTTTTGGATTTAGAAGCAGATATTTCCCTGTGCTTACTGCTGTTTCTTCCATATGCCGGTAATGGGCTGAAAACGCCTGTTTTGGGACTCTGCAGAGAAAGTGTTTGCAGACTGCTGAATCCACACACGGGTTTAACTCTGGAAGTTGAGTGCACACATTGACAACCGTTCTGTTAGATAACTGCGTTTTGGATTTAGAAGCAGATATTTCCGTGGGCTTACTGCTGTTTCTTCCATATGCCGGTAATGGGCTGAAAACTCCTGTTTTGGGACTCTGCAGAGAAAGTGTTTGCAGACTGCTGAATCCACACACGGGTTTAACTCTGGAATTTGAGTGCACACATTGACAACCGTTCTGTTAGATAGCTGCGTTTTGGATTTAGAAGCAGATATTTCCCTGTGCTTACTGCTGTTTCTTCCATATGCCGGTAATGGGCTGAAAACGCCTGGTTTGGGACTAGGCAGAGAAAGTGTTTGCAGACTGCTGAATCCACACACGGGTTTAACTCTGGAAGTTGAGTGCACACATTGACAACCGTTCTGTTAGATAGCTGCGTTTTGGATTTAGAAGCAGATATTTCCCTGTGCTTACTGCTGTTTCTTCCATATGCCGGTAACGGGCTGAAAACGCTTGTTTTGGGACTCTGCAGAGAAAGTGTTTGCAGACTGCTGAATCCACACACGGGTTTATCTCTGGAAGTTGAGTGCACACATTGACAACCGTTCTGTTAGGTAGCTGCGTTTTGGATTTAGAAGCAGATATTTCCCTGGGCTTACTGCTGTTTCTTCCATATGCCGGTAATGGGCTGAAAACGCCTGTTTTGGGACGCTGCAGAGAAAGTGTTTGCAGACTGCTGAATCCACACACGGGTTTAACTCTGGAAGTTGAGTGCACACATTGACAACCGTTCTGTTAGATAGCTGCGTTTTGGATTTAGAAGCAGATATTTCCCTGGGCTTACTGCTGTTTCTTCCATATGCCGGTAATGGGCTGAAAACGCCTGGTTTGGGACTCTGCAGAGAAAGTGTTTGCAGACTGCTGAATCCACACACGGGTTTAACTCTGGAAGTTGAGTGCACACATTGACAACCGTTCTGTTAGATAGCTGCGTTTTGGATTTAGAAGCAGATATTTCCCTGGGCTTGCTGCTGTTTCTTCCATATGCCGGTAATGGGCTGAAAACGCCTGTTTTGGGACTCTGCAGAGAAAGTGTTTGCAGACTGCTGAATCCACACACGGGTTTAACTCTGGAAGTTGAGTGCACACATTGACAACCGTTCTGTTAGATAGCTGCGTTTTGGATTTAGAAGCAGATATTTCCCTGTGCTGACTGCTGTTTCTTCCATATGCCGGTAATGGGCTGAAAACGCCTGTTTTGGGACTCTGCAGAGAAAGTGTTTGCAGACTGCTGAATCCACACACGGGTTTAACTCTGGAAGTTCAGTGCACACATTGACAACCGTTCTGTTAGATAGCTGCGTTTTGGATTTAGAAGCAGATATTTCCCTGGGCTTACTGCTGTTTCTTCCATATGCCGGTAATGGGCTGAAAACGCCTGTTTTGGGACTCTGCAGAGAAAGTGTTTGCAGACTGCTGAATCCACACACGGGTTTAACTCTGGAAGTTGAGTGCACACATTGACAACCGTTCTGTTAGATAGCTGCGTTTTGGATTTAGAAGCAGATATTTCCGTGGGCTTACTGCTGTTTCTTCCATATGCCGGTAATGGGCTGAAAACTCCTGTTTTGGGACTCTGCAGAGAAAGTGTTTGCAGACTGCTGAATCCACACACGGGTTTAACTCTGGAAGTTGAGTGCACACATTGACAACCGTTCTGTTAGATAGCTGCGTTTTGGATTTAGAAGCAGATATTTCCCTGTGCTTACTGCTGTTTCTTCCATATGCCGGTAATGGGCTGAAAACGCCTGGTTTGGGACTAGGCAGAGAAAGTGTTTGCAGACTGCTGAATCCACACACGGGTTTAACTCTGGAAGTTGAGTGCACACATTGACAACCGTTCTGTTAGATAGCTGCGTTTTGGATTTAGAAGCAGATATTTCCCTGTGCTTACTGCTGTTTCTTCCATATGCCGGTAACGGGCTGAAAACGCCTGTTTTGGGACTCTGCAGAGAAAGTGTTTGCAGACTGCTGAATCCACACACGGGTTTATCTCTGGCAGTTGAGTGCACACATTGACAACCGTTCTGTTAGATAGCTGCGTTTTGGATTTAGAAGCAGATATTTCCCTGTGCTTACTGCTGTTTCTTCCATATGCCGGTAATGGGCTGAAAACGCCTGGTTTGGGACTCTGCAGAGAAAATGTTTGCAGACTGCTGAATCCACACACGGGTTTAACTCTGGAAGTTGAGTGCACACATTGACAACCGTTCTGTTAGATAGCTGCGTTTTGGATTTAGAAGCAGATATTTCACTGGGCTTACTGCTGTTTCTTCCATATGCCGGTAATGGGCTGAAAACGCCTGTTTTGGGACTCTGCAGAGAAAGTGTTTGCAGACTGCTGAATCGACACACGGGTTTAACTCTGGAAGTTGAGTGCACACATTGACAACCGTTCTGTTAGATAGCTGCGTTTTGGATTTAGAAGCAGATATTTCCCTGTGCTTACTGCTGTTTCTTCCATATGCCGGTAATGGGCTGAAAACGCCTGGTTTGGGACTCTGCAGAGAAAGTGTTTGCAGACTGCTGAATCCACACACGGGTTTAACTCTGGAAGTTGAGTGCACACATTGACAGCCGTTCTGTTAGGTAGCTGCGTTTTGGATTTAGAAGCAGATATTTCCCTGGGCTTACTGCTGTTTCTTCCATATGCCGGTAATGGGCTGAAAACGCCTGTTTTGGGACGCTGCAGAGAAAGTGTTTGCAGACTGCTGAATCCACACACGGGTTTAACTCTGGAAGTTGAGTGCACACATTGACAACCGTTCTGTTAGATAGCTGCGTTTTGGATTTAGAAGCAGATATTTCCCTGGGCTTACTGCTGTTTCTTCCATATGCCGGTAATGGGCTGAAAACGCCTGTTTTGGGACTCTGCAGAGAAAGTGTTTTCAGACTGCTGAATCCACACACGGGTTTAACTCTGGAAGTTGAGTGCACACATTGACAACCGTTCTGTTAGATAGGTGCGTTTTGGATTTAGAAGAAGATATTTCCCTGGGCTTGCTGCTGTTTCTTCCATATGCCGGTAATGGGCTGAAAACGCCTGTTTTGGGACTCTGCAGAGAAAGTGTTTGCAGACTGCTGAATCCACACACGGGTTTAACTCTGGAAGTTGAGTGCACACATTGACAACCGTTCTGTTAGATAGCTGCGTTTTGGATTTAGAAGCAGATATTTCCCTGTGCTGACTGCTGTTTCTTCCATATGCCGGTAATGGGCTGAAAACGCCTGTTTTGGGACTCTGCAGAGAAAGTGTTTGCAGACTGCTGAATCCACACACGGGTTTAACTCTGGAAGTTCAGTGCACACATTGACAACCGTTCTGTTAGATAGCTGCGTTTTGGATTTAGAAGCAGATATTTCCCTGTGCTTACTGCTGTTTCTTCCATATGCCGGTAATGGGCTGAAAACGCCTGTTTTGGGACTCTGCAGAGAAAGTGTTTGCAGACTGCTGAATCCACACACGGGTTTAACTCTGGAAGTTGAGTGCACACATTGACAACCGTTCTGTTAGATAGCTGCGTTTTGGATTTAGAAGCAGATATTTCCGTGGGCTTACTGCTGTTTCTTCCATATGCCGGTAATGGGCTGAAAACTCCTGTTTTGGGACTCTGCAGAGAAAGTGTTTGCAGACTGCTGAATCCACACACGGGTTTAACTCTGGAAGTTGAGTGCACACATTGACAACCGTTCTGTTAGATAGCTGCGTTTTGGATTTAGAAGCAGATATTTCCCTGTGCTTATTGCTGTTTCTTCCATATGCCGGTAATGGGCTGAAAACGCCTGGTTTGGGACTAGGCAGAGAAAGTGTTTGCAGACTGCTGAATCCACACACGGGTTTAACTCTGGAAGTTGAGTGCACACAATGACAACCGTTCTGTTAGATAGCTGCGTTTTGGATTTAGAAGCAGATATTTCCCTGTGCTTACTGCTGTTTCTTCCATATGACGGTAACGGGCTGAAAACGCCTGTTTTGGGACTCTGCAGAGAAAGTGTTTGCAGACTGCTGAATCCACACACGGGTTTGTCTCTGGAAGTTGAGTGCACACATTGACAACCGTTCTGTTAGATAGCTGCGTTTTGGATTTAGAAGCAGATATTTCCCTGTGCTTACTGCTGTTTCTTCCATATGCCGGTAATGGGATGAAAACGCCTGGTTTGGGACTCTGCAGAGAAAGTGTTTGCAGACTGCTGAATCCACACACGGGTTTAACTCTGGAAGTTGAGTGCACACATTGACAACCATTCTGTTAGATAGCTGCGTTTTGGATTTAGAAGCAGATATTTCACTGGGCTTACTGCTGTTTCTTCCATATGCCGGTAATGGGCTGAAAACGCCTGTTTTGGGACTCTGCAGAGAAAGTGTTTGCAGACTGCTGAATCCACACACGGGTTTAACTCTGGAAGTTGAGTGCACACATTGACAACCGTTCTGTTAGATAGCTTCGTTTTGGATTTAGAAGCAGATATTTCCCTGTGCTGACTGCTGTTTCTTCCATATGCCGGTAATGGGCTGAAAACGCCTGTTTTGGGACTCTGCAGAGAAAGTGTTTGCAGACTGCTGAATCCACACACGGGTTTAACTCTGGAAGTTCAGTGCACACATTGACAATCGTTCTGTTAGATAGCTGCGTTTTGGATTTAGAAGCAGATATTTCCCTGTGCTGACTGCTGTTTCTTCCATATGCCGGTAATGGGCTGAAAATGCCTGGTTTGGGACTCTGCAGAGAAGATGTTTGCAGACTGCTGAATCCACACACGGGTTTAACTCTGGAAGTTGAGTGCACACATTGACAACTGTTCTGTTAGATAGCTGCGTTTTGGATTTAGAAGCAGATATTTCCCTGTGCTTACTGCTGTTTCTTCCATATGCCGGTAATGGGCTGAAAACGCCTGTTTTGGGACTCTGCAGAGAAAGTGTTTGCAGACTGCTGAATCCACACACGGGTTTAACTCTGGAAGTTGAGTGCACACATTGACAACCGTTCTGTTAGATAGCTGCGTTTTGGATTTAGAAGCAGATATTTCCCTGGGCTTACTGCTGTTTCTTCCATATGCCGGTAATGGGCTGAAAACGCCTGTTTTGGGACTCTGCAGAGAAAGTGTTTGCAGACTGCTGAATCCACACACGGGTTTAACTCTGGAAGTTCAGTGCACACATTGACAACCGTTCTGTTAGATAGCTGCGTTTTGGATTTAGAAGCAGATATTTCCCTGGGCTTACTGCTGTTTCTTCCATATGCCGGTAATGGGCTGAAAACGCCTGTTTTGGGACTCTGCAGAGAAAGTGTTTGCAGACTGCTGAATCCACACACGGGTTTAACTCTGGAAGTTGAGTGCACACATTGACAACCGTTCTGTTAGATAGCTGGGTTTTGGATTTAGAAGCCGATATTTCCCTGGGCTTACTGCTGTTTCTTCCACATGCCGGTAATGGGCTGAAAACGCCTGGTTTGGGACTCTGCAGAGAAAGTGTTTGCAGACTGCTGAATCCACACACGGGTTTAACTCTGGAAGTTGAGTGCACACATTGACAACCGTTCTGTTAGATAGCTGCGTTTTGGATTTAGAAGCAGATATTTCCCTGTGCTTACTGCTGTTTCTTCCATATGCCGGTAACGGGCTGAAAACGCCTGTTTTGGGACTCTGCAGAGAAAGTGTTTGCAGACTGCTGAATCCACACACGGGTTTAACTCTGGAAGTTGAGTGCACACATTGACAACCGTTCTGTTAGATAGCTGCGTTTTGGATTTAGAAGCAGATATTTCCGTGGGCTTACTGCTGTTTCTTCCATATGCCGGTAATGGGCTGAAAACTCCTGTTTTGGGACTCTGCAGAGAAAGTGTTTGCAGACTGCTGAATCCACACACGGGTTTAACTCTGGAAGTTGAGTGCACAAATTGACAACCGTTCTGTTAGATAGCTGCGTTTTGGATTTAGAAGCAGATATTTCCCTGTGCTTACTGCTGTTTCTTCCATATGCCGGTAATGGGCTGAAAACGCCTGGTTTGGGACTAGGCAGAGAAAGTGTTTGCAGACTGCTGAATCCACACACGGGTTTAACTCTGGAAGTTGAGTGCACACATTGACAACCGTTCTGTTAGATAGCTGCGTTTTGGATTTAGAAGCAGATATTTCCCTGTGCTTACTGCTGTTTCTTCCATATGCCGGTAACGGGCTGAAAACGCCTGTTTTGGGACTCTGCAGAGAAAGTGTTTGCAGACTGCTGAATCCACACACGGGTTTATCTCTGGAAGTTGAGTGCACACATTGACAACCGTTCTGTTAGATAGCTGCGTTTTGGATTTAGAAGCAGATATTTCCCTGTGCTTACTGCTGTTTCTTCCATATGCCGGTAATGGGCTGAAAACGCCTGGTTTGGGACTCTGCAGAGAAAATGTTTGCAGACTGCTGAATCCACACACGGGTTTAACTCTGGAAGTTGAGTGCACACATTGACAACCGTTCTGTTAGATAGCTGCGTTTTGGATTTAGAAGCAGATATTTCACTGGGCTTACTGCTGTTTCTTCCATATGCCGGTAATGGGCTGAAAACGCCTGTTTTGGGACTCTGCAGAGAAAGTGTTTGCAGACTGCTGAATCGACACACGGGTTTAACTCTGGAAGTTGAGTGCACACATTGACAACCGTTCTGTTAGATAGCTGCGTTTTGGATTTAGAAGCAGATATTTCCCTGTGCTTACTGCTGTTTCTTCCATATGCCGGTAATGGGCTGAAAACGCCTGGTTTGGGACTCTGCAGAGAAAGTGTTTGCAGACTGCTGAATCCACACACGGGTTTAACTCTGGAAGTTGAGTGCACACATTGACAGCCGTTCTGTTAGGTAGCTGCGTTTTGGATTTAGAAGCAGATATTTCCCTGGGCTTACTGCTGTTTCTTCCATATGCCGGTAATGGGCTGAAAACGCCTGTTTTGGGACGCTGCAGAGAAAGTGTTTGCAGACTGCTGAATCCACACACGGGTTTAACTCTGGAAGTTGAGTGCACACATTGACAACCGTTCTGTTAGATAGCTGCGTTTTGGATTTAGAAGCAGATATTTCCCTGGGCTTACTGCTGTTTCTTCCATATGCCGGTAATGGGCTGAAAACGGCTGTTTTGGGACTCTGCAGAGAAAGTGTTTGCAGACTGCTGAATCCACACACGGGTTTAACTCTGGAAGTTGAGTGCACACATTGACAACCGTTCTGTTAGATAGGTGCGTTTTGGATTTAGAAGTAGATATTTCCCTGGGCTTGCTGCTGTTTCTTCCATATGCCGGTAATGGGCTGAAAACGCCTGTTTTGGGACTCTGCAGAGAAAGTGTTTGCAGACTGCTGAATCCACACACGGGTTTAACTCTGGAAGTTGAGTGCACACATTGACAACCGTTCTGTTAGATAGCTGCGTTTTGGATTTAGAAGCAGATATTTCCCTGTGCTGACTGCTGTTTCTTCCATATGCCGGTAATGGGCTGAAAACGCCTGTTTTGGGACTCTGCAGAGAAAGTGTTTGCAGACTGCTGAATCCACACACGGGTTTAACTCTGGAAGTTCAGTGCACACATTGACAACCGTTCTGTTAGATAGCTGCGTTTTGGATTTAGAACCAGATATTTCCCTGTGCTTACTGCTGTTTCTTCCATATGCCGGTAATGGGCTGAAAACGCCTGTTTTGGGACTCTGCAGAGAAAGTGTTTGCAGACTGCTGAATCCACACACGGGTTTAACTCTGGAAGTTGAGTGCACACATTGACAACCGTTCTGTTAGATAGCTGCGTTTTGGATTTAGAAGCAGATATTTCCGTGGGCTTACTGCTGTTTCTTCCATATGCCGGTAATGGGCTGAAAACTCCTGTTTTGGGACTCTGCAGAGAAAGTGTTTGCAGACTGCTTAATCCACACACGGGTTTAACTCTGGAAGTTGAGTGCACACATTGACAACCGTTGTGTTAGATAGCTGCGTTTTGGATTTAGAAGCAGATATTTCCCTGTGCTTACTGCTGTTTCTTCCATATGCCGGTAATGGGCTGAAAACGCCTGGTTTGGGACTAGGCAGAGAAAGTGTTTGCAGACTGCTGAATCCACACACGGGTTTAACTCTGGAAGTTGAGTGCACACATTGACAACCGATCTGTTAGATAGCTGCGTTTTGGATTTAGAAGCAGATATTTCCCTGTGCTTACTGCTGTTTCTTCCATATGACGGTAACGGGCTGAAAACGCCTGTTTTGGGACTCTGCAGAGAAAGTGTTTGCAGACTGCTGAATCCACACACGGGTTTGTCTCTGGAAGTTGAGTGCACACATTGACAACCGTTCTGTTAGATAGCTGCGTTTTGGATTTAGAAGCAGATATTTCCCTGTGCTTACTGCTATTTCTTCCATATGCCGGTAATGGGCTGAAAACGCCTGGTTTGGGACTCTGCAGAGAAAGTGTTTGCAGACTTCTGAATCCACACACGGGTTTAACTCTGGAAGTTGAGTGCACACATTGACAACCGTTCTGTTAGATAGCTGCGTTTTGGATTTAGAAGCAGATATTTCACTGGGCTTACTGCTGTTTCTTCCATATGCCGGTAATGGGCTGAAAACGCCTGTTTTGGGACTCTGCAGAGAAAGTGTTTGCAGACTGCTGAATCCACACACGGGTTTAACTCTGGAAGTTGAGTGCACACATTGACAACCGTTCTGTTAGATAGCTGCGTTTTGGATTTAGAAGCAGATATTTCCCTGTGCTTACTGCTGTTTCTTCCATATGCCGGTAACGGGCTGAAAACGTCTGTTTTGGGACTCTGCAGAGAAAGTGTTTGCAGACTGCTGAATCCACACACGGGTTTAACTCTGGAAGTTCAGTGCACACATTGACAATCGTTCTGTTAGATAGCTGCGTTTTGGATTTAGAAGCAGATATTTCCCTGTGCTGACTGCTGTTTCTTCCATATGCCGGTAATGGGCTGAAAACGCCTGGTTTGGGACTCTGCAGAGAAGATGTTTGCAGACTGCTTAATCCACACACGGGTTTAACTCTGGAAGTTGAGTGCACACATTGACAACTGTTCTGTTAGATAGCTGCGTTTTGGATTTAGAAGCAGATATTTCCCTGTGCTTACTGCTGTTTCTTCCATATGCCGGTAATGGGCTGAAAACGCCTGTTTTGGGACTCTGCAGAGAAAGTGTTTGCAGACTGCTGAATCCACACACGGGTTTAACTCTGGAAGTTGAGTGCACACATTGACAACCGTTCTGTTAGATAGCTGCGTTTTGGATTTAGAAGCAGATATTTCCCTGTGCTTACTGCTGTTTCTCTCATATGCCGGTAATGGGCTGAAAACGCCTGTTTTGGGACTCTGCACAGAAAGTGTTTGCAGACTGCTGAATCCACACACGGGTTTAACTCTGGAAGTTGAGTGCACACATTGACAACCGTTCTGTTATATAGCTGCGTTTTGGATTTAGAAGCAGATATTTCCCTGTACTTACTGCTGTTTCTTCCATATGCCGGTAAAGGGCTGAAAACGCCTGTTTTGGGACTCTGCAGAGAAAGTGTTTGCAGACTGCTGAATCCACACACGGGTTTAACTCTGGAAGTTGAGTGCACACATTGACAACCGTTCTGTTAGATAGCTGCGTTTTGGATTTAGAAGCAGATATTTCCCTGGGCTTACTGCTGTTTCTTCCATATGCCGGTAATGGGCTGAAAACGCCTGTTTTGGGACTCTGCAGAGAAAGTGTTTGCAGACTGCTGAATCCACACACGGGTTTAACTCTGGAAGTTGAGTGCACACATTGACAACCGTTCTGTTAGATAGCTGCGTTTTGGATTTAGAAGCAGATATTTCCGTGGGCTTACTGCTGTTTCTTCCATATGCCGGTAATGGGCTGAAAACGCCTGTTTTGGGACTCTGCAGAGAAAGTGTTTGCAGACTGCTGAATCCACACACGGGTTTAACTCTGGAAGTTGAGTGCACACATTGACAACCGTTCTGTTAGATAGCTGCGTTTTGGATTTAGAAGCCGATATTTCCCTGGGCTTACTGCTGTTTCTTCCACATGCCGGTAATGGGCTGAAAACGCCTGGTTTGGGACTCTGCAGAGAAAGTGTTTGCAGACTGCTGAATCCACACACGGGTTTAACTCTGGAAGTTGAGTGCACACATTGACAACCGTTCTGTTAGATAGCTGCGTTTTGGATTTAGAAGCAGATATTTCCCTGTGCTTACTGCTGTTTCTTCCATATGCCGGTAACGGGCTGAAAACGCCTGTTTTGGGACTCTGCAGAGAAAGTGTTTGCAGACTGCTGAATCCACACACGGGTTTATCTCTGGAAGTTGAGTGCACACATTGACAACCGTTCTGTTAGATAGCTGCGTTTTGGATTTAGAAGCAGATATTTCCCTGTGCTTACAGCTGTTTCTTCCATATGCCGGTAATGGGCTGAAAACGCCTGTTTTGGGACTCTGCAGAGAAAGTGTTTGCAGACTGCTGAATCCACACACGGGTTTAACTCTGGAAGTTGAGTGCACACATTGACAGCCGTTCTGTTAGATAGCTGCGTTTTGGATTTAGAAGCAGATATTTCCCTGTGCTTACTGCTGTTTTTTCCATATGCCGGTAATGGGCTGAAAACGCCTGTTTTGGGACTCTGCAGAGAAAGTGTTTGCAGACTGCTGAATCCACACACGGGTTTAACTCTGGAAGTTGAGTGCACACATTGACAGCCGTTCTGTTAGATAGCTGCGTTTTGGATTTAGAAGCAGATATTTCCCTGGGCTTACTGCTGTTTCTTCCATATGCCGGTAATGGGCTGAAAACGCCTGGTTTGGGACTCTGCAGAGAAGATGTTTGCAGACTGCTGAATCCACACACGGGTTTAACTCTGGAAGTTGAGTGCACACATTGACAACCGTTCTGTTAGATAGCTGCGTTTTGGATTTAGAAGCAGATATTTCCCTTTGCTTACCGCTGTTTCTTCCGTATGCCGGTAATGGGCTGAAAACGCCTGTTTTGGGACTCTGCAGAGAAAGTGTTTGCAGACTGCTGAATCCACACACGGGTTTAACTCTGGAAGTTGAGTGCACACATTGACAGCCGTTCTGTTAGATAGCTGCGTTTTGGATTTAGAAGCAGATATTTCCCTGGGCTTACTGCTGTTTCTTCCATATGCCGGTAATGGGCTGAAAATGCCTGTTTTGGGACTCTGCAGAGAAAGTGTTTGCAGACTGCTGAACCCACACACGGGTTTAACTCTGGAAGCTGAGTGCACACATTGACAACCGTTCTGTTAGATAGCTGCGTTTTGGATTTAGAAGCAGATATTTCCGTGGGCTTACTGCTGTTTCTTCCATATGCCGGTAATGGGCTGAAAACTCCTGTTTTGGGACTCTGCAGAGAAAGTGTTTGCAGACTGCTGAATCCGCACACGGGTTTAACTCTGGAAGTTGAGTGCACACATTGACAACCGTTCTGTTAGATAGCTGCGTTTTGGATTTAGAAGCAGATATTTCCCTGTGCTTACTGCTGTTTCTTCCATATGCCGGTAATGGGCTGAAAACGCCTGGTTTGGGACTAGGCAGAGAAAGTGTTTGCAGACTGCTGAATCCACACACGGGTTTAACTCTGGAAGTTGAGTGCACACATTGACAACCGTTCTGTTAGATAGCAGCGTTTTGGAATTAGAAGCAGATATTTCCCTGTGCTTACTGCTGTTTCTTCCATATGCCGGTAACGGGCTGAAAACGCCTGTTTTGGGACTCTGCAGAGAAAGTGTTTGCAGACTGCTGAATCCACACACGGGTTTATCTCTGGAAGTTGAGTGCACACATTGACAACCGTTCTGTTAGATAACTGCGTTTTGGATTTAGAAGCAGATATTTCCCTGTGCTTACTGCTGTTTCTTCCATATGCCGGTAATGGGCTGAAAACGCCTGTTTTGGGACTCTGCAGAGAAAGTGTTTGCAGACTGCTGAATCCACACACGGGTTTAACTCTGGAAGCTGAGTGCACACATTGACAGCCGTTCTGTTAGATAGCTGCGTTTTGGATTTAGAAGCAGATATTTCCCTGGGCTTACTGCTGTTTCTTCCATATGCCGGTAATGGGCTGAAAACGCCTGGTTTGGGACTCTGCAGAGAAGATGTTTGCAGACTGCAGAATCCACACACTGGTTAAACTCTGGAAGTTGAGTGCACACATTGACAACCGTTCTGTTAGATAGCTGCGTTTTGGATTTAGAAGCAGATATTTACCTGTGCTGATTGCTGTTTCTTCCATATGCCGGTAATGGGCTGAAAACGCCTGTTTTGGGACACTGCAGAGAAAGTGTTTGCAGACTGCTGAATCCACACACGGGTTTAACTCTGGAAGTTGAGTGCACACATTGACAACCGTTCTGTTAGATAGCTGCGTTTTGGATTTAGAAGCAGATATTTCCCTGCGCTGACTGCTGTTTCTTTCATATGCCGGTAATGGGCTGAAAACGCCTGTTTTGGTACTCTGCAGAGAAAGTGTTTGCAGACTGCTGAATCCACACACGGGTTTAACTCTGGAAGTTGAGTGCACACATTGACAACCGTTCTGTTAGATAGCTGCGTTTTGGATTTAGAAGCAGATATTTCCCTGTGCTTACTGCTGTTTCTTCCATATGCCAGTAATGGGCTGAAAACGCCTGGTTTGGGACTCTTCAGAGAAAGTGTTTGCAGACTGCTGAATCCACACACGGGTTTAACTCTGGAAGTTGAGTGCACACATTGACAACCGTTCTGTTAGGTAGCTGCGTTTTGGATTTAGAAGCAGATATTTCCCTGGGCTTACTGCTGTTTCTTCCATATGCCGGTAATGGGCTGAAAACGCCTGTTTTGGGACTCTGCAGAGAAAGTGTTTGTAGACTGCTGAATCCACACACGGGTTTAACTCTGGAAGTTGAGTGCACATATTGACAACCGTTCTGTTAGATAGCTGCGTTTTGGATTTAGAAGCAGATATTTCCCTGTGCTGACTGCTGTTTCTTCCATATGCCGGTAATGGGCTGAAAACGCCTGTTTTGGGACTCTGCAGAGAAAGTGTTTGCAGACTGCTGAATCCACACACGGGTTTAACTCTGGCAGTTGAGTGCACACATTGACAACCGTTCTGTTAGATAGCTGCGTTTTGGATTTAGAAGCAGATATTTCCCTGGGATTACTGCTGTTTCTTCCATATGCCGGTAATGGGCTGAAAACGCCTGTTTAGGGACTCTGCAGAGAAAGTGTTTGCAGACAGCTGAATCCACACACGGGTTTAACTCTGGAAGTTGAGTGCACACATTGACAACCGTTCTGTTAGATAGCTGCGTTTTGGATTTAAAAGCAGATATTTCCCTGGGCTTGCTGCTGTTTCTTCCATATGCCGGTAATGGGCTGAAAACGCCTGTTTTGGGACTCTGCAGAGAAAGTGTTTGCAGACTGCTGAATCCTCACACGGCTTTAACTCTGGAAGTTGAGTGCACACATTGACAACCGTTCTGTTAGATAGCTGCGTTTTGGATTTAGAAGCAGATATTTCCCTGTGCTGACTGCTGTTTCTTCCATATGCCGGTAATGGGCTGAAAACGCCTGGTTTTGGACTCTGCAGAGAAAGTGTTTGCAGACTGCTGAATCCACACACGGGTTTAACTCTGGAAGTTGAGTGCACACATTGACAACCGTTCTGTTAGATAGCTGCGTTTTGGATTTAGAAGCAGATATTTCCCTGTGCTGACTGCTGTTTCTTCCATATGCCGGTAATGGGCTGAAAACGCCTGTTTGGGGACTCTGCAGAGAAAGTGTTTGCAGACTGCTGAATCCACACACGGGTTTAACTCTGGAAGTTGAGTGCACACATTGACAACCGTTCTGTTAGATAGCTGCGTTTTGGATTTAGAAGCAGATATTTTCCTGGGCTTACTGCTGTTTCTTCCATATGCCGGTAATGGGCTGAAAACGCCTGTTTTGGGACTCTGCAGAGAAAGTGTTTGCAGACTGCTGAATCCACACACGGGTTTAACTCTGGAAGTTGAGTGCACACATTGACAACCGTTCTGTTAGATAGCTGCGTTTTGGATTTAGAAGCAGATATTTCCCTGTGCTTACTGCTGTTTCTTCCTTATGCCGGTAATGGGCTGAAAACGCCTGTTTTGGGACTCTGCAGAGAAAGTGTTTGCAGACTGCTGAATCCACACTCCGGTTTAACTCTGGTAGTTGAGTGCACACATTGACAACCGTTCTGTTAGATAGCTGCGTTTTGGATTTAGAAGCAGATATTTCCCTGGGCTTACTGCTGTTTCTTCCATATGCCGGTAATGGGCTGAAAACGCCTGTTTTGGGACTCTGCAGAGAAAGTGTTTGCAGACTGCTGAATCCACACACGGGTTTAACTCTGGAAGTTGAGTGCACACATTGACAACCGTTCTGTTAGATAGCTGCGTTTTGGATTTAGAAGCAGATATTTCCCTGTGCTGACTGCTGTTTCTTCCATATGCCGGTAATGGGCTGAAAACGCCTGGTTTGGGACTCTGCAGAGAAAGTGTTTGCAGACTGCTGAATCCACACACGGGTTTAACTCTGGAAATTGAGTGCACACATTGAGAACCTTTCTGTTAGATAGCTGCGTTTTGGATTTAGAAGCAGATATTTCCCTGTGCTTACTGCTGTTTCTTCCATATGCCGGTAATGGGCTGAAAACGCCTGTTTTGGG
This sequence comes from Aotus nancymaae, assembly GCF_030222135.1. Taxonomy (NCBI): domain Eukaryota; kingdom Metazoa; phylum Chordata; class Mammalia; order Primates; family Aotidae; genus Aotus; species Aotus nancymaae. The sequence continues at coordinate 42,283 of NW_026988933.1, read as the reverse complement.
ACTCTGCAGAGAAAGTGTTTGCAGACTGCTGAATCCACACACGGGATTAACTCTGGAAGTTGAGTGCACACGTTGACAACCGTTCTGTTAGATAGCTGCCTTTTGGATTTAGAAGCAGATTTTTCCCTGTGCTTACTGCTGTTTCTTCCATATGCCGGTAATGGGCTGAAAACGCCTGTTTTGGGACTCTGCAGAGAAAGTGTTTGCAGACTGCTGAATCCAGTCACGGGTTTAACTCTGGAAGTTGAGTGCACACATTGACAACCATTCTGTTAGATAGCTGCGTTTTGGATTTAGAAGCAGGTATTTCACTGGGCTTACTGCTGTTTCTTCCATATGTCGGTAATGGGCTGAAAACGCCTGTTTTGGGACTCTGCAGAGAAAGTGTTTGCAGACTGCTGAATCCACACACGGGTTTAACTCTGGAAGTTGAGTGCACACATTGACAACCGTTCTGTTAGATAGCTGCGTTTTGGATTTAGAAGCAGATATTTCCCTGTGCTTACTGCTGTTTCTTCCATATGCCGGTAATGGGCTGAAAACGCCTGTTTAGGGACTCTGCAGAGAAAGTGTTTGCAGACAGCTGAATCCACACACGGGTTTAACTCTGGAAGTTGAGTGCACACATTGACAACCGTTCTGTTAGATAGCTGCGTTTTGGATTTAGAAGCAGATATTTCCCTGGGCTTGCTGCTGTTTCTTCCATATGCCGGTAATGGGCTGAAAACGCCTGTTTTGGGACTCTGCAGAGAAAGTGTTTGCAGACAGCTGAATCCACACACGGGTTTAACTCTGGAAGTTGAGTGCACACATTGACAACCGTTCTGTTAGAAAGCTGCGTTTTGGATTTAGAAGCAGATATTTCCCTGGGCTTGCTGCTGTTTCTTCCATATGCCGGTAATGGGCTGAAAACGCCTGTTTTGGGACTCTGCAGAGAAAGTGTTTGCAGACTGCTGAATCCTCACACGGCTTTAACTCTGGAAGTTGAGTGCACACATTGACAACCGTTCTGTTAGATAGCTGCGTTTTGGATTTAGAAGCAGATATTTCCCTGGGCTTGCTGCTGTTTCTTCCATATGCCGGTAATGGGCTGAAAACGCCTGTTTTGGGACTCTGCAGAGAAAGTGTTTGCAGACTGCTGAATCCTCACACGGCTTTAACTCTGGAAGTTGAGTGCACACATTGACAACCGTTCTGTTAGATAGCTGCGTTTTGGATTTAGAAGCAGATATTTCCCTGGGCTTGCTGCTGTTTCTTCCATATGCCGGTAATGGGCTGAAAACGCCTGTTTTGGGACTCTGCAGAGAAAGTGTTTGCAGACTGCTGAATCCTCACACGGCTTTAACTCTGGAAGTTGAGTGCACACATTGACAACCGTTCTGTTAGATAGCTGCGTTTTGGATTTAGAAGCAGATATTTCCCTGTGCTGACTGCTGTTTCTTCCATATGCCGGTAATGGGCTGAAAACGCCTGGTTTTGGACTCTGCAGAGAAAGTGTTTGCAGACTGCTGAATCCACACACGGGTTTAACTCTGGAAGTTGAGTGCACACATTGACAACCGTTCTGTTAGATAGCTGCGTTTTGGATTTAGAAGCAGATATTTCCCTGTGCTGACTGCTGTTTCTTCCATATGCCGGTAATGGGCTGAAAACGCCTGTTTGGGGACTCTGCAGAGAAAGTGTTTGCAGACTGCTGAATCCACACACGGGTTTAACTCTGGAAGTTGAGTGCACACATTGACAACCGTTCTGTTAGATAGCTGCGTTTTGGATTTAGAAGCAGATATTTTCCTGGGCTTACTGCTGTTTCTTCCATATGCCGGTAATGGGCTGAAAACGCCTGTTTTGGGACTCTGCAGAGAAAGTGTTTGCAGACTGCTGAATCCACACACGGGTTTAACTCTGGAAGTTGAGTGCACACATTGACAACCGTTCTGTTAGATAGCTGCGTTTTGGATTTAGAAGCAGATATTTCCCTGTGCTTACTGCTATTTCTTCCTTATGCCGGTAATGGGCTGAAAACGCCTGTTTTGGGACTCTGCAGAGAAAGTGTTTGCAGACTGCTGAATCCACACTCCGGTTTAACTCTGGTAGTTGAGTGCACACATTGACAACCGTTCTGTTAGATAGCTGCGTTTTGGATTTAGAAGCAGATATTTCCCTGTGCTGACTGCTGTTTCTTCCATATGCCGGTAATGGGCTGAAAACGCCTGTTTTGGGACTCTGCAGAGAAAGTGTTTGCAGACTGCTGAATCCACACACGGGTTTAACTCTGGAAGTTGAGTGCACACATTGACAACCGTTCTGTTAGATAGCTGCGTTTTGGATTTAGAAGCAGATATTTCCCTGTGCTGACTGCTGTTTCTTCCATATGCCGGTAATGGGCTGAAAACGCCTGGTTTGGGACTCTGCAGAGAAAGTGTTTGCAGACTGCTGAATCCACACACGGGTTTAACTCTGGAAATTGAGTGCACACATTGAGAACCTTTCTGTTAGATAGCTGCGTTTTGGATTTAGAAGCAGATATTTCCCTGTGCTTACTGCTGTTTCTTCCATATGCCGGTAATGGGCTGAAAACGCCTGTTTTGGGACTCTGCAGAGAAAGTGTTTGCAGACTGCTGAATCCACACACGGGATTAACTCTGGAAGTTGAGTGCACACGTTGACAACCGTTCTGTTAGATAGCTGCGTTTTGGATTTAGAAGCAGATTTTTCCCTGTGCTTACTGCTGTTTCTTCCATATGCCGGTAATGGGCTGAAAACGCCTGTTTTGGGACTCTGCAGAGAAAGTGTTTGCAGACTGCTGAATCCAGTCACGGGTTTAACTCTGGAAGTTGAGTGCACACATTGACAACCATTCTGTTAGATAGCTGCGTTTTGGATTTAGAAGCAGGTATTTCACTGGGCTTACTGCTGTTTCTTCCATATGTCGGTAATGGGCTGAAAACGCCTGTTTTGGGACTCTGCAGAGAAAGTGTTTGCAGACTGCTGAATCCACACACGGGTTTAACTCTGGAAGTTGAGTGCACACATTGACAACCGTTCTGTTAGATAGCTGCGTTTTGGATTTAGAAGCAGATATTTCCCTGTGCTTACTGCTGTTTCTTCCATATGCCGGTAATGGGCTGAAAACGCCTGTTTTGGGACTCTGCAGAGAAAGTGTTTGCAGACTGCTGAATCCACACACGGGTTTAACTCTGGAAGTTGAGGGCACACATTGACAACCGTTCTGTTAGATAGCTGCGTTTTGGATTTAGAAGCAGATATTTCCCTGTGCTGACTGCTGTTTCTTCCATATGCCGGTAATGGGCTGAAAACGCCTGTTTTCGGACTCTGCAGAGAAAGTGTTTGCAGACTGCTGAATCCACACACGGGTTTAACTCTGGAAGTTGAGTGCACACATTGACAACCGTTCTGTTAGAAAGCTGCGTTTTGGATTTAGAAGCAGATATTTCCCTGTGCTGACTGCTGTTTCTTCCATATGCCGGTAATGGGCTGAAAACGCCTGGTTTGGGACTCTGCAGAGAAGATGTTTGCAGACTGCTGAATCCACACACGGGTTTAACTCTGGATGTTGAGTGCACACATTGACAACCGTTCTGTTAGACAGCTGCGTTTTGGATTTAGAAGCAGATATTTCCCTGGGCTTACTGCTGTTTCTTCCATATGCCGGTAATGGGCTGAAAACACCTGTTTTGGGACTCTGCAGAGAAAGTGTTTGCAGACTGCTGAATCCACACATGGGTTTACCTCTGGAAGTTGAGTGCACACATTGACAACCGTTCTGTTAGATAGCTGCGTTTTGGATTTAGAAGCAGATATTTCCCTGTGCCTACTGCTGTTTCTTCCATATGCCGGTAATGGGCTGAAAACGCCTGTTTTGGGGCTCTGCACAGAAAGTGTTTGCAGACTGCTGAATCCACACACGGGTTTAACTCTGGAAGTTGAGTGCACACATTGACAACCGTTCTGTTAGATAGCTGCGTTTTGGATTTAGAAGCCGATATTTCCCTGTGCTTACTGCTGTTTCTTCCTTATGCCTGTAATGGGCTGAAAACGCCTGTTTTGGGACTCTGCAGAGAAAGTGTTTGCAGACTGCTGAATCCACACACGGGTTTAACTCTGGAAGTTGAGTGCACACATTGACAACCGTTCTGCTAGATAACTGCGTTTTGGATTTAGAAGCAGATATTTCCCTGTGCTGACTGCTGTTTCTTCCATATGCCGGTAATGGGCTGAAAACGCCTGTTTTGGGACTCTGCAGAGAAAGTGTTTGCAGACTGCTGAATCCACACACGGGTTTAACTCTGGAAGTTGAGTGCACACATTGACAACGGTTGTGTTAGATAGCTGCGTTTTGGATTTAGAAGCAGATATTTCCCTGGGCTTACTGCTGTTTCTTCCATATGCCGGTAATGGGCTGAAAACGCCTGTTTTGGGACTCTGCAGAGAAAGTGTTTGCAGACTGCTGAATCCAGTCACGGGTTTAACTCTGGAAGTTGAGTGCACACATTGACAACCATTCTGTTAGATAGCTGCGTTTTGGATTTAGAAGCAGGTATTTCACTGGGCTTACTGCTGTTTCTTCCATATGTCGGTAATGGGCTGAAAACGCCTGTTTTGGGACTCTGCAGAGAAAGTGTTTGCAGACTGCTGAATCCACACACGGGTTTAACTCTGGAAGCTGAGTGAACACATTGACAACCGTTCTGCTAGATAGCTGCGTTTTGGATTTAGAAGCAGATATTTCCCTGGGCTTACTGCTGTTTCTTCCATATGCCGGTAATGGGCTGAAAACGCCTGTTTTGGGACTCTGCAGAGAAAGTGTTTGCAGACTGCTGAATCCACACACGGGTTTAACTCTGGAAGTTGAGTGCACACATTGACAACCGTTCTGTTAGATAGCTGCGTTTTGGATTTAGAAGCAGATATTTCCCTGTGCTTACTGCTGTTTCTTCCATATGCCGGTAATGGGCTGAAAACGCCTGTTTTGGGACTCTGCAGAGAAAGTGTTTGCAGACTGCTGAATCCACACACGGGTTTATCTCTGGACGATGAGTGCACACATTGACAACCGTTCTGTTAGATAGCTGCGTTTTGGATTTAGAAGCAGATATTTCCCTGTGCTGACTGCTGTTTCTTCCATATGCCGGTAAAGGGCTGAAAACGCCTGTTTGGGTACTCTGCAGAGAAAGTGTTTGCAGACTGCTAAATCCACACACGGGTGTAACTCTGGAAGTTGAGTGCACACATTGACAACCGTTCTGTTAGATAGCTGCGTTTTGGATTTAGAAGCAGATATTTCCCTGGGCTTACTGCTGTTTCTTCCATATGCCGGGAATGGGCTGAAAACGCCTGTTTTGGGACTCTGCAGAGAAAGTGTTTGCAGACTGCTGAATCCACTCACGGGTTTAACTCTGGAAGTTGAGTTCACACATTGAGAACCGTTCTGTTAGGTAGCTGCGTTTTGGATTTAGAAGCAGGTATTTCACTGGGCTTACTGCTGTTTCTTCCATATGTCGGTAATGGGCTGAAAACGCCTGTTTTGGGACTCTGCAGAGAAAGTGTTTGCAGACTGCTGAATCCACACACGGGTTTTACTCTGGAAGCTGAGTGAACACATTGACAACCGTTCTGCTAGACAGCTGCGTTTTGGATTTAGAAGCAGATATTTCCCTGGGCTTACTGCTGTTTCTTCCATATGCCGGTAATGGGCTGAAAACGCCTGTTTTGGGACTCTGCAGAGAAAGTGTTTGCAGACTGCTGAATCCACACACGGGTTTAACTCTGGAAGTTGAGTGCACACATTGACAACCGTTCTGTTAGAAAGCTGCGTTTTGGATTTAGAAGCAGATATTTCCCTGGGCTTACTGCTGTTTCTTCCTTATGCCGGTAATGGGCTGAAAACGCCTGTTTTGGGACTCTGCAGAGAAAGTGTTTGCAGACTGCTGAATCCACTCACGGGTTTAACTCTGGAAGTTGAGTGCACACATTGACAACGGTTGTGTTAGATAGCTGCGTTTTGGATTTAGAAGCAGATATTTCCCTGGGCTTACTGCTGTTTCTTCCATATGCCGGTAATGGGCTGAAAACGCCTGTTTTGGGACTCTGCAGAGAAAGTGTTTGCAGACTGCTGAATCCAGTCACGGGTTTAACTCTGGAAGTTGAGTGCACACATTGACAACCATTCTGTTAGATAGCTGCGTTTTGGATTTAGAAGCAGGTATTTCACTGGGCTTACTGCTGTTTCTTCCATATGTCGGTAATGGGCTGAAAACGCCTGTTTTGGGACTCTGCAGAGAAAGTGTTTGCAGACTGCTGAATCCACACACGGGTTTAACTCTGGAAGCTGAGTGAACACATTGACAACCGTTCTGCTAGATAGCTGCGTTTTGGATTTAGAAGCAGATATTTCCCTGGGCTTACTGCTGTTTCTTCCATATGCCGGTAATGGGCTGAAAACGCCTGTTTTGGGACTCTGCAGAGAAAGTGTTTGCAGACTGCTGAATCCACACACGGGTTTAACTCTGGAAGTTGAGTGCACACATTGACAACCGTTCTGTTAGATAGCTGCGTTTTGGATTTAGAAGCAGATATTTCCCTGTGCTTACTGCTGTTTCTTCCATATGCCGGTAATGGGCTGAAAACGCCTGTTTTGGGACTCTGCAGAGAAAGTGTTTGCAGACTGCTGAATCCACACACGGGTTTATCTCTGGAAGATGAGTGCACACATTGACAACCGTTCTGTTAGATAGCTGCGTTTTGGATTTAGAAGCAGATATTTCCCTGTGCTGACTGCTGTTTCTTCCATATGCCGGTAAAGGGCTGAAAACGCCTGTTTGGGTACTCTGCAGAGAAAGTGTTTGCAGACTGCTAAATCCACACACGGGTGTAACTCTGGAAGTTGAGTGCACACATTGACAACCGTTCTGTTAGATAGCTGCGTTTTGGATTTAGAAGCAGATATTTCCCTGGGCTTACTGCTGTTTCTTCCATATGCCGGGAATGGGCTGAAAACGCCTGTTTTGGGACTCTGCAGAGAAAGTGTTTGCAGACTGCTGAATCCACTCACGGGTTTAACTCTGGAAGTTGAGTTCACACATTGAGAACCGTTCTGTTAGGTAGCTGCGTTTTGGATTTAGAAGCAGGTATTTCACTGGGCTTACTGCTGTTTCTTCCATATGTCGGTAATGGGCTGAAAACGCCTGTTTTGGGACTCTGCAGAGAAAGTGTTTGCAGACTGCTGAATCCACACACGGGTTTTACTCTGGAAGCTGAGTGAACACATTGACAACCGTTCTGCTAGACAGCTGCGTTTTGGATTTAGAAGCAGATATTTCCCTGGGCTTACTGCTGTTTCTTCCATATGCCGGTAATGGGCTGAAAACGCCTGTTTTGGGACTCTGCAGAGAAAGTGTTTGCAGACTGCTGAATCCACACACGGGTTTAACTCTGGAAGTTGAGTGCACACATTGACAACCGTTCTGTTAGAAAGCTGCGTTTTGGATTTAGAAGCAGATATTTCCCTGGGCTTACTGCTGTTTCTTCCTTATGCCGGTAATGGGCTGAAAACGCCTGTTTTGGGACTCTGCAGAGAAAGTGTTTGCAGACTGCTGAATCCACTCACGGGTTTAACTCTGGAAGTTGAGTGCACACATTGACAACCGTTCTGTTAGATAGCTGCGTTTTGGATTTAGAAGCAGGTATTTCACTGGGCTTACTGCTGTTTCTTCCATATGTCGGTAATGGGCTGAAAACGCCTGTTTTGGGACTCTGCAGAGAATGTGTTTGCAGACTGCTGAATCCACACACGGGTTTAACTCTGGAAGCTGAGTGAACACATTGACAACCGTTCTGCTAGATAGCTGCGTTTTGGATTTAGAAGCAGATATTTCCCTGGGCTTACTGCTGTTTCTTCCATATGCCGGTAATGGGCTGAAAACGCCTGTTTTGGGACTCTGCAGAGAAAGTGTTTGCAGACTGCTGAATACACACACGGGTTTAACTCTGGAAGTTGAGTGCACACATTGACAACCGTTCTGTTAGATAGCTGCGTTTTGGATTTAGAAGCAGATATTTCCCTGTGCTTACTGCTGTTTCTTCCATATGCCGGTAATGGGCTGAAAACGCCTGTTTTGGGACTCTGCAGAGAAAGTGTTTGCAGACTGCTGAATCCACACACGGGTTTATCTCTGGAAGATGAGTGCACACATTGACAACCGTTCTGTTAGATAGCTGCGTTTTGGATTTAGAAGCAGATATTTCCCTGTGCTGACTGCTGTTTCTTCCATATGCCGGTAAAGGGCTGAAAACGCCTGTTTGGGTACTCTGCAGAGAAAGTGTTTGCAGACTGCTAAATCCACACACGGGTTTAACTCTGGAAGTTGAGTGCACACATTGACAACCGTTCTGTTAGATAGCTGCGTTTTGGATTTAGAAGCAGATATTTCCCTGGGCTTACTGCTGTTTCTTCCATATGCCGGTAATGGGCTGAAAACGCCTGTTTTGGGACTCTGCAGAGAAAGTGTTTGCAGACTGCTGAATCCACTCACGGGTTTAACTCTGGAAGTTGAGTGCACACATTGACAACCGTTCTGTTAGGTAGCTGCGTTTTGGATTTAGAAGCAGGTATTTCACTGGGCTTACTGCTGTTTCTTCAATATGTCGGTAATGGGCTGAAAACGCCTGTTTTGGGACTCTGCAGAGAAAGTGTTTGCAGACTGCTGAATCCACACACGGGTTTTACTCTGGAAGCTGAGTGAACACATTGACAACCGTTCTGCTAGATAGCTGCGTTTTGGATTTAGAAGCAGATATTTCCCTGGGCTTACTGCTGTTTCTTCCATATGCCGGTAATGGGCTGAAAACGCCTGTTTTGGGACTCTGCAGAGAAAGTGTTTGCAGACTGCTGAATCCACACACGGGTTTAACTCTGGAAGTTGAGTGCACACATTGACAACCGTTCTGTTAGATAGCTGCGTTTTGGATTTAGAAGCAGATATTTCCCTGTGCTTACTGCTGTTTCTTCAATATGCCCGGTAATGGGCTGAAAACCGCCTGTTTTGGGACTCTGCAGAGAAAGTGTTTGCAGACTGCTGAATCCACACTCCGGTTTAACTCTGGTAGTTGAGTGCACACATTGACAACCGTTCTGTTAGAAAGCTGCGTTTTGGATTTAGAAGCAGATATTTCCCTGGGCTTACTGCTGTTTCTTCCTTATGCCGGTAATGGGCTGAAAACGCCTGTTTTGGGACTCTGCAGAGAAAGTGTTTGCAGACTGCTGAATCCACTCACGGGTTTAACTCTGGAAGTTGAGTGCACACATTGACAACCGTTCTGTTAGATAGCTGCGTTTTGGATTTAGAAGCAGGTATTTCACTGGGCTTACTGCTGTTTCTTCCATATGTCCGTAATGGGCTGAAAACGCCTGTTTTGGGACTCTGCAGAGAAAGTGTTTGCAGACTGCTGAATCCACACACGGGTTTAACTCTGGAAGCTGAGTGAACACATTGACAACCGTTCTGCTAGATAGCTGCGTTTTGGATTTAGAAGCAGATATTTCCCTGGGCTTACTGCTGTTTCTTCCATATGCCGGTAATGGGCTGAAAACGCCTGTTTTGGGACTCTGCAGAGAAAGTGTTTGCAGACTGCTGAATCCACACACGGGTTTAACTCTGGAAGTTGAGTGCACACATTGACAACCGTTCTGTTAGATAGCTGCGTTTTGGATTTAGAAGCAGATATTTCCCTGTGCTTACTGCTGTTTCTTCCATATGCCGGTAACGGGCTGAAAACGCCTGTTTTGGGACTCTGCAGAGAAAGTGTTTGCAGACTGCTGAATCCACACACGGGTTTATCTCTGGAAGTTGAGTGCACACATTGACAACCGTTCTGTTAGATAGCTGCGTTTTGGATTTAGAAGCAGATATTTCCCTGTGCTGACTGCTGTTTCTTCCATATGCCGGTAATCGGCTGAAAACGCCTGTTTGGGGACTCTGCAGAGAAAGTGTTTGCAGACTGCTGAATCCACACACGGGTTTAACTCTGGAAGTTGAGTGCACACATTGACAACCGTTCTGTTAGATAGCTGCGTTTTGGATTTAGAAGCAGATATTTTCCTGGGCTTACTGCTGTTTCTTCCATATGCCGGTAATGGGCTGAAAACGCCTGTTTTGGGACTCTGCATAGAAAGTGTTTGCAGACTGCTGAATCCACACACGGGTTAAACTCTGGAAGTTGAGTGCACACATTGACAACCGTTCTGTTAGATAGCTGCGTTTTGGATTTAGAAGCAGATATTTCCCTGTGCTTACTGCTGTTTCTTCCATATGCCGGTAATGGGCTGAAAACGCCTGTTTTGGGACTCTGCAGAGAAAGTGTTTTCAGACTGCTGAATCCACACACGGGTTTAACTCTGGAAGCTGAGTGAACACATTGACAACCGTTCTGCTAGATAGCTGCGTTTTGGATTTAGAAGCAGATATTTCCCTGGGCTTACTGCTGTTTCTTCCATATGCCGGTAATGGGCTGAAAACGCCTGTTTTGGGACTCTGCAGAGAAAGTGTTTGCAGACTGCTGAATCCACACACGGGTTTAACTCTGGAAGTTGAGTGCACACATTGACAACCGTTCTGTTAGATAGCTGCGTTTTGGATTTAGAAGCAGATATTTCCCTGTGCTTACTGCTGTTTCTTCCATATGCCGGTAACGGGCTGAAAACGCCTGTTTTGGGACTCTGCAGAGAAAGTGTTTGCAGACTGCTGAATCCACACACGGGTTTATCTCTGGAAGTTGAGTGCACACATTGACAACCGTTCTGTTAGATAGCTGCGTTTTGGATTTAGAAGCAGATATTTCCCTGTGCTGACTGCTGTTTCTTCCATATGCCGGTAATCGGCTGAAAACGCCTGTTTGGGGACTCTGCAGAGAAAGTGTTTGCAGACTGCTGAATCCACACACGGGTTTAACTCTGGAAGTTGAGTGCACACATTGACAACCGTTCTGTTAGATAGCTGCGTTTTGGATTTAGAAGCAGATATTTTCCTGGGCTTACTGCTGTTTCTTCCATATGCCGGTAATGGGCTGAAAACGCCTGTTTTGGGACTCTGCAGAGAAAGTGTTTGCAGACTGCTGAATCCACACACGGGTTAAACTCTGGAAGTTGAGTGCACACATTGACAACCGTTCTGTTAGATAGCTGCGTTTTGGATTTAGAAGCAGATATTTCCCTGTGCTTACTGCTGTTTCTTCCATATGCCGGTAATGGGCTGAAAACGCCTGTTTTGGGACTCTGCAGAGAAAGTGTTTGCAGACTGCTGAATCCACACTCCGGTTTAACTCTGGTAGTTGAGTGCACACATTGACAACCGTTCTGTTAGAAAGCTGCGTTTTGGATTTAGAAGCAGATATTTCCCTGGGCTTACTGCTGTTTCTTCCATATGCCGGTAATGGGCTGAAAACACCTGTTTTGGGACTCTGCAGAGAAAGTGTTTGCAGACTGCTGAATACACACACGGGTTTAACTCTGGAAGTTGAGTGCACACATTGACAACCGTTCTGTTAGATAGCTGCGTTTTGGATTTAGAAGCAGATATTTCCCTGGGCTTACTGCTGTTTCTTCCATATGCCGGTAATGAGCTGAAAACGCCTGGTTTGGGACTCTGCAGAGAAGATGTTTGCAGACTGCTGAATCCACACACGTGTTTAACTCTGGAAGTTGAGTGCACACATTGACAACCGTTCTGTTAGATAGCTGCGTTTTGGATTTAGAAGCAGATATTTCCCTTTGCTTACTGCTGTTTCTTCCATAAGCCGGTAATGGGCTGAAAACGCCTGTTTTGGGACTCTGCAGAGAAAGTGTTTGCAGACTGCTGAATCCACACACGGGTTTAACTCTGGAAGTTGAGTGCACACATTGACAACCGTTCTGTTAGATAGCTGCGTTTTGGATTTAGAAGCAGATATTTCCCTGTGCTTACTGCTGTTTCTTCCATATGCTGGTAATGGGCTGAAAACGCCTGTTTTGGGACTCTGCAGAGAAAGTGTTTGCAGACTGCTGAATCCACACACGGGTTTAACTCTGGAAGTTGAGTGCACACATTGACAACCGTTCTGTTAGATAGCTGCGTTTTGGATTTAGAAGCAGATATTTCCCTGTGCTTACCGCTGTTTCTTCCATATGCCCGGTAATGGGCTGAAAAACGCCTGTTTTGGGACTCTGCAGAGAAAGTGTTTGCAAACTGCTGAATCCACACACGGGTTTACCTCTGGAAGTTGAGTGCACACATTGACAGCCGTTCTGTTAGATAGCTGCGTTTTGGATTTAGAAGCAGATATTTCCCTGGGCTTACTGCTGTTTCTTCCATATGCCGGTAATGGGCTGAAAACGCCTGTTTTGGGACTCTGCAGAGAAAGTGTTTGCAGACTGCTGAATCCACACACGGGTTTAACTCTGGAAGCTGAGTGCACACATTGACAACCGTTCTGTTAGATAGCTGCGTTTTGGATTTAGAAGCAGATATTTCCCTGAGCTTACTGCTGTTTCTTCCATATGCCGGTAATGGGTTGAAAACGCCTGTTTTGGGACTCTGCAGAGAAAGCGTTTGCAGACTGCTGAATCCACACACGGGTTTAACTCTGGAAGTTGAGTGCACACATTGACAGCCGTTCTGTTAGATAGCTGCGTTTTGGATTTAGAAGCAGATATTTCCCTGGGCTTACTGCTGTTTCTTCCATATGCCGGTAATGGGCTGAAAACGCCTGGTTTGGGACTCTGCAGAGAAGATGTTTGCAGACTGCTGAATCCACACACCGGTTAAACTCTGGAAGTTGAGTGCACACATTGACAACCGTTCTGTTAGATAGCTGCGTTTTGGATTTAGAAGCAGATATTTCCCTGTGCTGATTGCTGTTTCTTCCATATGCCGGTAATGGGCTGAAAACGCCTGTTTTGGGACTCTGCAGAGAAAGTGTTTGCAGACTGATGAATCCACACACGGGTTTAACTCTGGAACTTGAGTGCACATACTGACAACCGTTCTGTTAGATAGCTGCGTTTTGGATTTAGAAGCAGATATTTCCCTGTGCATACAGCTGTTTCTTCCATATGCCGGTAACGGGCTGAAAACGCCTGCTTGGGGACTCTGCAGAGAAAGTGTTTGCAGACTGCTGAATCCACACACGGGTTTAACTCTGGAAGTTGAGTGCACACATTGACAACCGTTCTGTTAGATAGCTGCGTTTTGGATTTAGAAGCAGATATTTCACTGTGCTTACAGCTGTTTCTCCCATATGCCGGTAACGGGCTGAAAACGCCTGTTTTGGGACTCCGCAGAGAAATTGTGTGCAGACTGCTGAATCCACACACGGGTTTAACTCTGGAAGTTGAGTGCTCACATTGACAACCGTTCTGTTAGATAGCTGCGTTTTGGACTTAGAAGCAGATATTTCCCTGTGCTTACTGCTGTTTCTTCCATATGCCGGTAATGGGCTGAAATCGCCTGTTTTGGGACTCTGCAGAGAAAGTGTTTGCAGACTGCTGAATCCACACACGGGTTTAACTGTGGAAGTTGAGTGCACACATTGACAACCGTTCTGTGAGATAGCTGCGTTTTGGATTTAGAAGCAGATATTTCCCTGTGCTTACTGCCGTTTCTTCCATATGCCGGTAATGGGCTGAAAACTCCTGTTTTGGGACTCTGCAGAGAAACTGTTTGCAGACTGCTGAATCCACACTCGGGTTTAACTCTGGAAGTTGAGTGCACACATTGACAACCGTTCTGTTAGATAGCTGCGTTTTGGATTTAGAAGCAGATAATTCCCTGTGCTGACTGCTGTTTCTTCCATATGCCGGTAATGGGCTGAAAACGCCTGTTTTGGGACTCTGCAGAGAAAGTGTTTGCAGACTGCTGAAACCACACACGGGTTTACCTCTGGAAGTTGAGTGCACACATTGACAACCGTTCTGTTAGATAGCTGCGTTTTGGATTTAGAAGCAGATATTTCCCTGTGCTTACTGCTGTTTCTTCCGTATGCCGGTAATGGGTTGAAAACGCCTGTTTTGGGGCTCTGCACAGAAGGTGTTTGCAGACTGCTGAATCCACACACGGGTTTAACTCGGGAAGTTGAGTGCACACAATGACAACCGTTCTGTTAGATAGCTGTGTTTTGGATTTAGAAGCAGATATTTCCCTGTGCTGACTGCTGTTCCTTCCATATGCCGGTAATGGGCTGAAAACGCCTGTTTTGGGACTCTGCAGAGAAAGTGTTTGCAGACTGCTGAATCCACACACGGGTTTAACTCTGGAAGTTGAGTGCACACATTGACAACCGTTCTGTTAGATAGCTGCGTTTTGGATTTAGAAGCAGATATTTCCCTCTGCTTACTGCTGTTTCTTCCATATGCCGGTAACGGGCTGAAAACGCCTGTTTTGGGACTCTGCAGAGAAAGTGTTTGCAGACTGCTGAATCCACACACGGGTTTAACTCTGGAAGTTGAGTGCACACATTGACCACCGTTCTGTTAGATAGCTGCGTTTTGGATTTAGAAGCAGATATTTCCCTGTGCTGACTGCTGTTTCTTCCATATGCCGGTAATGGGCTGAAAACGTCTGTTTGGGGACTCTGCAGAGAAAGTGTTTGCAGACTGCTGAATCCACACACGGGTTTAACTCTGGAAGTTGAGTGCACACATTGACAACCGTTCTGTTAGATAGCTGCGTTTTGGATTTAGAAGCAGATATTTCCCTGGGCTTACTGCTGTTTCTTCCATATGCCGGTAATGGGCTGAAAACTCCTGTTTTGGAACTCTGCAGAGAAAGTGTTTGCAGACTGCTGAATCCACACACGGGTTTAACTCTGGAAGTTGAGTGCACACATTGACAACCGTACTGTTAGATAGCTGCGTTTTGGATTTAGAAGCAGATATTTCCCTGGGCTTACTGCTGTTTCTTCCATATGCCAGTTATGGGCTGAAAACGCCTGTTTTGGGACTCTGCAGAGAAAGTGTTTGCAGACTGCTGAATCCACACACGGGTTTAACTCTGGAAGTTGAGTGCACACATTGACAACCGTTCTGTTAGAGAGCTGCGTTTTGGATTTAGAAGCAGATAGTTCCCTGGACTTACTGCTGTTTCTTCCATATGACGGTAATGGGCTGAAAACGCCTGGTTTGGCACTCTGCAGAGAAAGTGTTTGCAGATTGCTGAATCCACACACGGGTTTAACTCTGGAAGTTGAGTGCACACATTGACAACCGTTCTGTTAGATAGCTTCGTTTTGGATTTAGAAGCAGATATTTCCCTGTGCTGACTGCTGTTTCTTCCATATGCCGGTAATGGGCTGAAAACGCCTGTTTTGGGACTCTGCAGAGAAAGTGTTTGCAGACTGCTGAATCCACACACGGGTTTAACTCTGGAAGTTGAGTGCACACATTGACAACCGTTCTGTGAGATAGCTGCGTTTTGGATTTAGAAGCAGATATTTCCTTGTGCTTACTGCTGTTTCTTCCATATGCCGGTAATGGGCTGAAAACGCCTGTTTTGGGACTCTGCAGAGAAACTGTTTGCAGACTGCTGAATCCACACACGGGTTTAACTCTGGAAGTTGAGTGCACACATTGACAACCGTTCTGTTAGATAGCTGCGTTTTGGATTTAGAAGCAGATATTTCCCTGTGCTGACTGCTGTTTCTTCCATATGCCGGTAATGGGCTGAAAACGCCTGTTTTGGGACTCTGCAGAGAAAGTGTTTGCAGACTGCTGAATAAACACACGGGTTTAACTCTGGAAGTTGGGTGCACACATTGACAACGGTTCTGTTAGATAGCTGCGTTTTGGATTTAGAAGCAGACATTTCCCTGTGCTGACTGCTATTTCTTCCATATGCCAGTAATGGGCTGAAAACGCCTGTTTTGGGACTCTGCAGAGAAAGTGTTTGCAGACTGCTGAATCCACACACGGGTTTAACTCTGGAACTTGAGTGCACACATTGACAACCGTTCTGTTAGATAGCTGCCTTTTGGGTTTCGAAGCAGATATTTCCCTTGGCTTACTGCTGTTTCTTCCATATGCCGGTAATGGGCTGAAAACGCCTGTTTTGGGACTCTGCAGAGAAAGTGTTTGCAGACTGCTGAATCCACACACGGGTTTAACTCTGGAAGTTGAGTGCACACATTGACAACCGTTCTGTTAGATAGCTGCGTTTTGGATTTAGAAGCAGATATTTCCCTGGGCTTACTGCTGTTTCTTCCATATGCCGGTAATGGGCTGAAAACGCCTGTTTTGGGACTCTGCAGAGAATGTGTTTTCAGACTGCTGAATCCACACACGGGTTTGACTCTTGATGTGGAGTGCACACATTGACAACCGTTCTGTTAGATAGCTGCGTTTTGGATTTAGAAGCAGATATTTCCCTGTGCTTACTGCTGTTTCTTCCATATGCCGGTAATGGGCTGAAAACGCCTGTTTTGGGACTCTGCAGAGAAAGTGTTTGCAGACTGCTGAATCCACACACGGGTTTAACTCTGGAAGTTGAGTGCACACATTGACAACCGTTCTGTTAGATAGCTGCGTTTTGGATTTAGAAGCAGAGATTTCCCTGTGCTTACTGCTGTTTCTTCCATATGCCGGTAATGGGCTGAAAACGTCTGTTTTGGGACTCTGCAGAGAAAGTGTTTGCAGACTGCTGAATCCACACACGGGTTAAACTCTGGAAGTTGAGTGCACACATTCACAACCGTTCTGTTAGATAGCTGCGTTTTGGATTTAGAAGCAGATACTTCCCTGGGCTTACTGCTGTTTCTTCCATATGCCGGTAATGGGCTGAAAACGCCTGTTTTGGGACTCTGCAGAGAAAGTGTTTGCAGACTGCGGAATGCACACACGGGTTTAACTCTGGAAGTTGAGTGCACACATTGACAGCCGTTCTGTTAGATAGCTGTGTTTTGGATTTAGAAGCAGATATTTCCCTGGGCTTACTGCTGTTTCTTCCTTATGCCGGTAATGGGCCGAAAATGCCTGTTTTGGGACTCTGCAGAGAAAGTGTTTGCAGACTGCTGAATCCACACACGGGTTTAACTCTGGAACTTGAGTGCACACATTGACAACCGTTCTGTTAGACAGCTGTGTTTTGGATTTAGAAGCAGATATTTCCCTGGGCTTACTGCTGTTTCTTCCATATGCCGGTAAAGGGCTGAAAACGCATGTTTTGGGACTCTGCAGAGAAAGTGTTTGCAGACTGCTGAATCCACACACCGGTTTAACTCTGGAAGATGAGTGCACACATTGACAACCGTTCTGTTAGATAGCTGCGTTTTGGATTTAGAAGCAGATATTTCCCTGGGCTTACTGCTGTTTCTTCCATATGCCGGTAATGGGCTGAAAACGCCTGGTTTGGGACTCTGCATTGAAGATGTTTGCAGACTGCTTAATCCACACACGGGTTTAACTCTGGAAGTTGAGTGCACACATTGACAACCGTTCTGTTAGATAGCTGCGTTTTGGATTTAGAAGCAGATATTTCCCTGGGCTTACTGCTGTTTCTTACATATGCCGGTAATGGGCTGAAAACGCCTGTTTTTGGACTCTGCAGAGAAAGTGTTTGCAGACTGCTGAAACCACACACGGGTTTAACTCTGGAAGTTGAGTGCACACATTGACAACCGTTCTGTTAGATAGCTGCGTTTTGGATTTAGAAGCAGATATTTCCCTGTGCTTACTGCTGTTTCTTCCGTATGCCTGTAATGGGTTGAAAACGCCTGTTTTGGGGCTCTGCACAGAAGGTGTTTGCAGACTGCTGAATCCACACACGGGTTTAACTCTGGAAGTTGAGTGCACACATTGACAACCGTTCTGTTAGATAGCTGCGTTTTGGATTTAGAAGCAGATATTTCCCTGTGCTGACCGCTGTTCCTTCCATATGCCGGTAATGGGCTGAAAACGCCTGTTTTGGGACTCTGCAGAGAAAGGGTTTGCAGACTGCTGAATCCACACACGGGTTTAACTCTGGAAGTTGAGTGCACACATTGACAACCGTTCTGTTAGATAGCTGCGTTTTGGATTTAGAAGCAGATATTTCCCTGTGCTTACTGCTCTTTCTTCCATATGCCGGTAACGGGCTGCAAACGCCTGTTTTGGGACTCTGCAGAGAAAGTGTTTGCAGACTGCTGAATCCACACACGGGTTTAACTCTGGAAGTTGAGTGCACACATTGACAACCGTTCTGTTAGATAGCTGCGTTTTGGATTTAGAAGCAGATATTTCCCTGTGCTGACTGCTGTTTCTTCCATATGCCGGTAATGGGCTGAAAACGCCTGTTTGGGGACTCTGCAGAGAAAGTGTTTGCAGACTGCTGAATCCACACACGGGTTTAACTCTGGAAGTTGAGTGCACACATTGACAACCATTCTGTTAGATAGCTGCGTTTTGGATTTAGAAGCAGATATTTCCCTGGGCTTACTGCTGTTTCTTCCATATGCCGGTAATGGGCTGAAAACTCCTGTTTTGGGACTCTGCAGAGAAAGTGTTTGCAGTCTGCTGAATCCACACACGGGTTTAACTCTGGAAGTTGAGTGCACACATTGACAACCGTACTGTTAGATAGCTGCATTTTGGATTTAGAAGCAGATATTTCCCTGGGCTTACTGCTGTTTCTTCCATATGCCGGTTATGGGCTGAAAACGCCTGTTTTGGGACTCTGCAGAGAAAGTGTTTGCAGACTGCTGAATCCACACACGGGTTTAACTCTGGAAGTTGAGTGCACACATTGACAACCGTTCTGTTAGATAGCTGCGTTTTGGATTTAGAAGCAGATAGTTCCCTGGACTTACTGCTGTTTCTTCCATATGACGGTAATGGACTGAAAACGCCTGGTTTGGCACTCTGCAGAGAAAGTGTTTGCAGACTGCTGAATCCACACACGGGTTTAACTCTGGAAGTTGAGTGCACACATGGACAACCGTTCTGTTAGATAGCTGCGTTTTGGATTTAGAAGTAGATATTTCCCTGTGCTTACTGCTGTTTCTTCCATATGCCGGTAATGGGCTGAAAACGCCTGTTTTGGGACTCTGCAGAGAAAGTGTTTGCAGACTGCTGAATCCACACACGGGTTTAACTCTGGAAGTTGAGTGCACACATTGACAACCGTTCTGTTAGATAGCTGCGTTTTGGATTTAGAAGCAGATATTTCCCTGTGCTTACTGCTGTTTCTTCCATATGCCGGTAATGGGCTGAAAACGCCTGTTTTGGGACTCTGCAGAGAAAGTGTTTGCAGACTGCTGAATCCACACACGGGTTTAACTCTGGAAGTTCAGTTCACACATTGACAACCGTTCTGTTAGATAGCTGCGTTTTGGATTTAGAAGCAGATATTTCCCTGTGCTGACTGCTGTTTCTTCCATATGCCGGTAATGGGCTGAAAACGCCTGTTTTGGGACTCAGCAGAGAAAGTGTTTGCAGACTGCTGAATCCACACACGGGTTTAACTCTGGAAGTTGAGTGCACACATTGACAACCGTTCTGTTAGATAGCTGCGTTTTGGATTTAGAAGCAGATATTTCCCTGTGCTGACTGCTGTTTCTTCCATATGCCGGTAATGGGCTGAAAACGCCTGTTTTGGGACTCTGCAGAGAAAGTGTTTGCAGACTGCTGAATCCACACACGGGTTTAACTCTGGAAGTTGAGTGCACACATTGACAACCGTTCTGTTAGATATCTGCGTTTTGGATTTAGAAGCAGATATTTCCCTGGGCTTATTGCTGTTTCTTCCATATGCCGGTAATGGGCTGAAAATGCCTGTTTTGGGACTCTGCAGAGAAAGTGTTTGCAGACTGCTGAATCCACACACGGGTTTAACTCTGGAAGTTGAGTGCACACATTGACGACCGTTCTGTTAGATAGCTGCGTTTTGGATTTAGAAGCAGATATTTCCCTGTGCTTACTGCTGTTTCTTCCATATGCCGGTAATGGGCTGAAAACGCCTGTTTTGGGACTCTGCAGAGAAAGTGTTTGCAGACTGCTTAAATCACACATGGGTTTAACTCTGGAAGTTGAGTGCACACATTGACAACCGTTCTGTTAGATAGCTGCGTTTTGGATTTAGAAGCAGATATTTCCCTGTGCTTACTGCTGTTTCTTCCATATGCCGGTAATGGGCTGAAAACGCCTGTTTTGGGACTCTGCAGTGAAAGTGTTTGCAGACTGCTGAATCCACACACGGGTTTAACTCTGGAAGTTGAGTGTACACATTGACAACCGTTCTGTTAGATAGCTGCGTTTTGGATTTAGAAGCAGATATTTCCCTGTGCTGACTGCTGTTTCTTCCATATGCCGGTAATGGGCTGAAAACGCCTGTTTTGGGACTCTGCAGAGAAAGTGTTTGCAGACTGCTGAATCCACACACGGGTTTAACTCTGGAAGTTGAGTGCTCACATTGACAACCGTTCTGTGAGATATCTGCGTTTTGGATTTAGAAGCAGATATTTCCCTGTGCTGACTGCTGTTTTTCCATATGCCGGTAATGGGCTGAAAACGCCTGTTTTGGGACTCTGCAGAGAAAGTGTTTGCAGACTGCTGAATCCACACACGGGTTTAACTCTGGAAGTTGAGTGCACACATTGACAGCCGTTCTCTTAGATAGCTGCGTTTTGGATTTAGAAGCAGATATTTCCCTGGGCTTACTGCTGTTTCTTCCATATGCCGGTAATGGGCTGAAAACGCCTGGTTTGGGACTCTGCAGAGAACATGTTTACAGACTGCTGAATCCACACACCGGTTTAACTCTGTAAGTTGAGTGCACACATTGACAACCGTTCTGTTAGAGAGCTGCGTTTCGGATTTAGAAGCAGATATTTCCCTGTGCTGACTGCTGTTTCTTCCATATGCCGGTAATAGGCTGAAAACGCCTGTTTTGGGACCCTGCAGAGAAAGTGTTTGCAGACTGCTGAATCCACACACGGGTTTAACTCTGGAAGTTGAGTGCACACATTGACAACCGTTCTGTGAGATAGCTGCGTTTTGGATTTAGAAGCAGATATTTCCCTGTGCTTACTGCTTTTTCTTCCATATGCCGGTAATGGGCTGAAAGCGCCTGTTTTGGGACTCTGCAGTGAAAGTGTTTACAGACTGCTGAATCCACACACGGGTTTAACTCTGGAAGTTGAGTGCACACATTGACAACCGTTCTGTTAGATAGCTGCGTTTTGGATTTAGAAGCAGATATTTCCCTGTGCTTACTGCTGTTTCTTCCATATGCCGGTAATGGGCTGAAAACGACTGTTTTGGGACTCTGCAGAGAAAGTGTTTCCAGACTGCTGAATCCACACACTGGTTTAACTCTGGAAGTTGAGTGCACACATTGACAACCGTTCTGTTAGATAGCTGCGTTTTGGATTTAGAAGCAGATATTTCCCTGTGCTGACTGCTGTTTCTTCCAAATGCCGGTAACGGGCTGAAAACGCCTGTTTTGGGACTCTGCAGAGAAAGTGTTTGCAGACTGCTGAATCCACACACGGGTTTAACTCTGGAAGTTGAGTGCACACACTGACAACCGTTCTGTTAGATAGCTGCGTTTTGGATTTAGAAGCAGATATTTCCCTGTGCATAAAGCTGTTTCTTCCATATGCCGGTAACGGGCTGAAAACTCCTGTTTGGGGACTCTGCAGAGAAGATGTTTACAGACTGCTGAATCCACACACCGGTTTAACTCTGGAAGTTGAGTGCACACATTGACAACCGTTCTGTTAGACAGCTGCGTTTCGGATTTAGAAGCAGATATTTCCCTGTGCTTACTGCTGTTTCTTCCATATGCCGGTAATAGGCTGAAAACGCATGTTTTGGGCCCCTGCAGATAAAGTGTTTGCAGACTGCTGAATCCACACACGGGTTTAACTCTGGAAGTTGAGTGCACACATTGACAACCGTTCTGCTAGATAGCTGCGTTTCGGATTTAGAAGCAGATATTTCCCTGGGCTTACTGCTGTTTCTTCCATATGCCGGTAATGGGCTGAAAACGCCTGTTTTGGGACTCTGCAGAGAAAGTGTTTGCAGACTGCTGAATCCACACACGGTTTAACTCTGGAAGTTGAGTGCACACATTGACAACCGTTCTGTCAGATAGCTGCGTTTTGGATTTAGAAGCAGATAGTTCCCTGTGCTTACTGCTGTTTCTTCCATATGCCGGTAATGGGCTGAAAACGCCTGTTTTGGGACTCTGCAGAGAAAGTGTTTGCAGACTGCTGAATCCACACACGGGTTTAACTCTGGAAGTTGAGTGCACACATTGACAACCGTTCTGCAAGATAGCTGCGTTTTGGATTTAGAAGCAGATATTTCCCTGGGCTTACTGCTGTTTCTTCCATATGCCGGTAATGGGCTGAAAACGCCTGTTTTGGGACTCTGCAGAGAAAGTGTTTGCAGACTGCTGAATCCACACACGGGTTTAACTCTGGAAGTTGAGTGCACACATTGACAACCGTTCTGTCAGATAGCTGCGTTTTGGATTTAGAAGCAGATATTTCCCTGTGCTCACTGCTGTTTCTTCCATATGCCGGTAATGGGCTGAAAACGCCTGTTTTGGGACTCTGCAGAGAAAGTGTTTGCAGACTGCTGAATCCACACACGGGTTTAACTCTGGAAGTTGAGTGCACACATTGACAACCGTTCTGGTAGATAGCTGCGTTTTGGATTTAGAAGCAGATAGTTCCCTGTGCTTACTGCTGTTTCTTCCATATGCCGGTAATGGGCTGAAAACGCCTGTTTTGGGACTCTGCAGAGAAAGTGTTTGCAGACTGCTGAATCCACACACGGGTTTAACTGTGGAGGTTGAGTGCACAGATTGACAACCGTTCTTCTAGATAGCTGCGTTTTGGATTTAGAAGCAGATATTTCCCTGGGCTTACTGCTGTTTCTTCCATATGCCGGTAATGGGCTGAAAACGCCTGTTTTGGGGCTCTGCACAGAAAGTGTTTGCAGACTGCTGAATCCACACACGGGTTTAACTCTGGAACTTGAGTGCACACATTGACAACCATTCTGTTAGGTAGCTGCGTTTTGGATTTAGAAGCAAATATTTCCCTGGGCTTACTGCAGTTTCTTCCATATGCTGGTAATGGGCTGAAAACGCCTGTTTTGGGACTCTGCAGAGAAAGTGTTTGTAGACTGCTGAATCCACACACGGGTTTAACTCTGGAACTTGAGTGCACACATTGACAACCGTTCTGTTAGGTAGCTGCGTTTTGGATTTAGAAGCAAATATTTCCCTGTGCTTACTGCTGTTTCTTCCATATGCCGGTAATGGGCTGAAAACGCCTGTTTTGGGACTCTGCAGAGAAAGTGTTTGCAGACTGCTGAATCCACACACGGGATTAACTCTGGAAGTTGAGTGCACGCATTGACAACCGTTCTGTTAGATAGCTGCGTTTTGGATTTAGAAGCAGATATTTCCCTGTGCTCACTGCTGTTTCTTCCATATGCCGGTAATGGGCTGAAAACGACTGTTTGGGGACTCTGCATAGAAAGTGTTTGCAGACTGCTGAATCCACACACGGGTTTAACTCTGGAAGTTGAGTGCACACATTGACAACCGTTCTGTTAGATAGCTGCGTTTTGGATTTAGAAGCAGATATTTACCTGGGCTTACTGCTGTTTCTTCCATATGCCGGTAATGGGCTGAAAACGCCTGTTTTGGGACTCTGCAGAGAAAGTGTTTGCAGACTGCTGAATCCACACACGGGTTTAAGTCTGGAAGTTGAGAGCACACATTGGCAACCGTTCTGTTAGATAGCTGCGTTTTGGATTTAGAAGCAGATATTTCCCTGTGCTTACTGCTGTTTCTTCCTTATGCTGGTAATGGGCTGAAAATGCCTGTTATGGGACTCTGCAGAGAAAGTGTTTGCAGACTGCTGAATCCACACACGGGTTTAACTCTGGAAGTTGAGTGCACACATTGACAACCGTTCTGTTAGATAGCTGCGTTTTGGATTTAGAAGCAGATAGTTCCCTGGGCTTACTGCTGTTTCTTCCATATGCCGGTAATGGGCTGAAAACGCCTGGTATGGGACTCTGCAGAGAAAGTGTTAGCAGACTGCTGATTCCACACAGGGGTTTAACTCTGGAAGTTGAGTGCACACAGTGACAACCGTTATGTTAGATAGCTGCGTTTTGGATTATAAGCAGATATTTCCCTGGGCTTACTGCTGTTTCTTCCATATGCCGGTAATGGGCTGAAAACGCCTGGTTTGGGACTCTGCGGAGAAGATGTTTGCAGACTGCTTAATTCACACACGGGTTTAACTCTGGAAGTTGAGTGCACACATTGACAACCGTTCTGCTAGATAGCTGCGTTTTGGATTTAGAAGCAGATAGTTCCCTGTGCTTACTGCTGTTTCTTCCATATGCCGGTAATGGGTTGAAAACGCCTGTTTTGGGACTCTGCAGAGAAAGTGTTTGCAGACTGCTGAATCCACACACGGGTTTAACTCTGGAAGTTGAGTGCACACATTGACAACCGTTCTGTTAGATAGCTGCGTTTTGGATTTAGAAGCAGATATTTCCCTGGGCTTACAGCTGTTTCTTCCATATGCCGGTAAAGGGCTGAAAACGCCTGTTTTGGGACTCTGCAGAGAAAGTGTTTGCAGACTGCTGAATCCACACACGGGTTTAACTCTGGAAGTTGAGTGCACACATTGACAACCGTTCTGCTAGATAGCTGCGTTTTGGACTTAGAAGCAGATATTTCCCTGGGCTTACTGCTGTTTCTTCCATATGCCGGTAATGGGCTGAAAACGCCGGTTTTGGGACTCTGCAGAGAAAGTGTTTGCAGAGTGCTGAATCCACACACGGGTTTAACTCTGGAAGTTGAGTGCACACATTGACTACCGTTCTGTTAGATAGCTGCGTTTTGGATTTAGAAGCAAATATTTCCCTGGGCTTACTGCTGTTTCTTCCATATGCCGGTAATGGCCTGAAAACGCCTGGTTTGGGACTCTGCAGAGAAGATGTTTGCAGACTGCTGAATCCACACACGGGTTTAACTCTGGAAGTTGAGTGCACACATTGACAACCGTTCTGTTAGATAGCTGCGTTTTGGATTTAGAAGCAGATATTTCCCTGGGCTTACTGCTATTTCTTCCATATGCCGGTAATGGGCTGAAAACGCCCGTTTTGGGACTCTGCAGAGAAAGTGTTTGCAGACTGCTGAATCCACACACGGGTTTAACTCTGGAAGTTGAGTGCACACATTGACAACCGTTCTGTCAGATACCTGCGTTTTGGATTTAGAAGCAGATATTTCCCTGTGCTGACTGCTGTTTCTTCCATATGCCGGTAATGAGCTGAAAACGCCTGTTTTGGGACTCTGCAGAGAAAGTGTTTGCAGACTGCTGAATCCACACACGGGTTTAACTCTGGAAGTTGAGTGCACACATTGACAACCGTTCTGTTAGATAGCTGCGTTTTGGATTTAGAAGCAGATATTTCCCTGGGCTTACTGCTGTTTCTTCCATATGCCGGTAATGGGCTGAAAACGCCTGTTTTGGAACTCTGCAGAGAAAGTGTTTGCAGACTGCTGAATCCACACACAGGTTTAACTCTGGAAGTTGAGTGCACACATTGACAACCGTTCTGTTAGATAGCTGCGTTTTGGATTTAGAAGCAGATATTTCCCTGTGCTTACTGCTGTTTCTTCCTTATGCCGGTAATGGGCTGAAAACGCCTGTTTTGGGACTGTGCAGAGAAAGTGTTTGCAGACTGCTGAATCCACACACGGGTTTAACTCTGGAACTTGAGTGCACACATTGACAACCGTTCTGCTAGATAGCTGCGTTTTGGATTTAGAAGCAGATATTTCCCTGTGCTTACAGCTGTTTCTTCCATATGCCGGTAATGGGCTGAAAACGACTGTTTTGGGACTCTGCAGAGAAAGTGTTTGCAGACTGCTGAATCCACACACGGGTTTAACTCTGGAAGTTGAGTGCACACATTGACAACCGTTCTGTTAGATAGCTGCGTTTTGGATTTAGAAGCAGATATTTCCCTGTGCTTACTGCTGTTTCTTCCATATGCCGGTAAAGGGCTGAAAACGCCTGTTTTGGGACTCTGCAGAGAAAGTGTTTGCAGACTGCTGAATCCACACACAGGTTTAACTCTGGAAGTTGAGTGCACACATTGACAACCGTTGTGTTAGATAGCTGCGTTTTGGATTTAGAAGCAGATATTTCCCTGTGCTTACTGCTGTTTCTTCCTTATGCCGGTAATGGGCTGAAAACGCCTGTTTTGGGACTCTGCAGAGAAAGTGTTTGCAGACTGCTGAATCCACACACGGGTTTAACTCTGGAAGTTGAGTGCACACATTGACAACCGTTCTGTTAGATAGCTGCGTTTTGGATTTAGAAGCAGATATTTCCCTGTGCTTACTGCTGTTTCTTCCATATGCCGGGAATGGCCTGAAAACGCCTGTTTTGGGACTCTGCAGAGAAAGTGTTTGCAGACTGCTGAATCCACACACAGGTTTAACTCTGGAACTTGAGTGCACACATTGACAACCGTTCTGTTAGATAGCTGCGTTTTGGATTTAGAAGCAGATATTTCCCTGTGCTTACTGCTGTTTCTTCCATATGCCGGTAATGGGCTGAAAACGCCTGTTTTGGGACTCTGCAGAGAAAGTGTTTGCAGACTGCTGAATCCACACACGGGTTTAACTCTGGAAGTTGAGTGCACACATTTACAACCGTTCTGTTAGATAGCTCCGTTTTGGATTTAGAAGCAGATATTTCCCTGTGCTGACTGCTGTTTTTTCCATATGCCGGTAATGGGCTGAAAACGCCTGTTTTGGGACTCTGCAGAGAAAGTGTTTGCAGACTGCTGAATCCACACACGGGTTTAACTCTGGAAGTTGAGTGCACACATTGAGAACCGTTCTGTTAGATAGCTGCGTTTTGGATTTAGAAGCAGATATTTCCCTGTGCTTACTGCTGTTTCTTCCATATGCCGGTAATGGGCTGAAAACGCCTGTTTTGGGACTCTGCAGAGAAAGTGTTTGCAGACTGCTGAATCCACACACGGGTTTAACTCTGGAAGTTGAGTGCACACATTGACAACCGTTCTGTTAGATAGCTGCGTTTTGGATTTAGAAGCAGATATTTCCCTGTGCTGACTGCTGTTTCTTCCATATGCCGGTAATGGGCTGAAAACGCCTGGTTTGGGACTCTGCAGAGAAAGTGTTTGCAGACTGCTGAATCCACACACGGGTTTAACTCTGGAAGTTGAGTGCACACATTGACAACCGTTCTGTTAGATAGCTGCGTTTTGGATTTAGAAGCAGATATTTCCCTGGGCTTACTGCTGTTTCTTCCATATGCCGGTAATGGGCTGAAAACGCCTGGTTTGGGACTCTGCAGAGAAAGTGTTTGCAGACTGCTGAATCCACACACGGGTTTAACTCTGGAAGTTGAGTGCACACATTGAGAACCGTTCTGTTAGATAGCTGCGTTTTGGATTTAGAAGCAGATATTTCCCTGGGCTTACTGCTGTTTCTTCCATATGCCGGTAATGGGCTGAAAACGCCTGTTTTGGGACTCCGCAGAGAAAGTGTTTGCAGACTGCTGAATCCACACACGGGTTTAACTCTGGAAGTTGAGTGCACACATTGACAACCGTTCTGTTAGATAGCTGCGTTTTGGATTTAGAAGCAGATAATTCCCTGTGCTTACTGCTGTTTCTTCCATATGCCGGTAATGTGCTGAAAACGCCTGTTTTGGGACTCTGCAGAGAAAGTGTTTGCAGACTGCTGAATCCACACACGGGTTTAACTCTGGAAGTTGAGTGAACACACTGACAACCGTTATGTTAGATAGCTGCGTTTTGGATTTAGAAGCAGATATTTCCCTGTGCTTACTGCTGTTTCTTCCATATGCCGGTAACGGGATGAAAACGCCTGTTTGGGGACTCTGCAGAGAAAGTGTTTGCAGACTGCTGAATCCACACACGGGT
This sequence comes from Aotus nancymaae, assembly GCF_030222135.1. Classification (NCBI taxonomy): domain Eukaryota; kingdom Metazoa; phylum Chordata; class Mammalia; order Primates; family Aotidae; genus Aotus; species Aotus nancymaae. Next base: position 14,301 of record NW_026988933.1, on the reverse strand, counting down.
TTAACTCTGGAAGTTGAGAGCACACATTGGCAACCGTTCTGTTAGATAGCTGCGTTTTGGATTTAGAAGCAGATATTTCCCTGTGCTTACTGCTGTTTCTTCCTTATGCTGGTAATGGGCTGAAAATGCCTGTTATGGGACTCTGCAGAGAAAGTGTTTGCAGACTGCTGAATCCACACACGGGTTTAACTCTGGAAGTTGAGTGCACACATTGACAACCGTTCTGTTAGATAGCTGCGTTTTGGATTTAGAAGCAGATAGTTCCCTGGGCTTACTGCTGTTTCTTCCATATGCCGGTAATGGGCTGAAAACGCCTGGTATGGGACTCTGCAGAGAAAGTGTTAGCAGACTGCTGATTCCACACAGGGGTTTAACTCTGGAAGTTGAGTGCACACAGTGACAACCGTTATGTTAGATAGCTGCGTTTTGGATTATAAGCAGATATTTCCCTGGGCTTACTGCTGTTTCTTCCATATGCCGATAATGGGCTGAAAACGCCTGGTTTGGGACTCTGCGGAGAAGATGTTTGCAGACTGCTTAATTCACACACGGGTTTAACTCTGGAAGTTGAGTGCACACATTGACAACCGTTCTGCTAGATAGCTGCGTTTTGGATTTAGAAGCAGATAGTTCCCTGTGCTTACTGCTGTTTCTTCCATATGCCGGTAATGGGTTGAAAACGCCTGTTTTGGGACTCTGCAGAGAAAGTGTTTGCAGACTGCTGAATCCACACACGGGTTTAACTCTGGAAGTTGAGTGCACACATTGACAACCGTTCTGTTAGATAGCTGCGTTTTGGATTTAGAAGCAGATATTTCCCTGGGCTTACAGCTGTTTCTTCCATATGCCGGTAAAGGGCTGAAAACGCCTGTTTTGGGACTCTGCAGAGAAAGTGTTTGCAGACTGCTGAATCCACACACGGGTTTAACTCTGGAAGTTGAGTGCACACATTGACAACCGTTCTGCTAGATAGCTGCGTTTTGGATTTAGAAGCAGATATTTCCCTGGGCTTACTGCTGTTTCTTCCATATGCCGGTAATGGGCTGAAAACGCCGGTTTTGGGACTCTGCAGAGAAAGTGTTTGCAGAGTGCTGAATCCACACACGGGTTTAACTCTGGAAGTTGAGTGCACACATTGACTACCGTTCTGTTAGATAGCTGCGTTTTGGATTTAGAAGCAAATATTTCCCTGGGCTTACTGCTGTTTCTTCCATATGCCGGTAATGGCCTGAAAACGCCTGGTTTGGGACTCTGCAGAGAAGATGTTTGCAGACTGCTGAATCCACACACGGGTTTAACTCTGGAAGTTGAGTGCACACATTGACAACCGTTCTGTTAGATAGCTGCGTTTTGGATTTAGAAGCAGATATTTCCCTGGGCTTACTGCTATTTCTTCCATATGCCGGTAATGGGCTGAAAACGCCCGTTTTGGGACTCTGCAGAGAAAGTGTTTGCAGACTGCTGAATCCACACACGGGTTTAACTCTGGAAGTTGAGTGCACACATTGACAACCGTTCTGTCAGATACCTGCGTTTTGGATTTAGAAGCAGATATTTCCCTGTGCTGACTGCTGTTTCTTCCATATGCCGGTAATGAGCTGAAAACGCCTGTTTTGGGACTCTGCAGAGAAAGTGTTTGCAGACTGCTGAATCCACACACGGGTTTAACTCTGGAAGTTGAGTGCACACATTGACAACCGTTCTGTTAGATAGCTGCGTTTTGGATTTAGAAGCAGATATTTCCCTGGGCTTACTGCTGTTTCTTCCATATGCCGGTAATGGGCTGAAAACGCCTGTTTTGGAACTCTGCAGAGAAAGTGTTTGCAGACTGCTGAATCCACACACAGGTTTAACTCTGGAAGTTGAGTGCACACATTGACAACCGTTCTGTTAGATAGCTGCGTTTTGGATTTAGAAGCAGATATTTCCCTGTGCTTACTGCTGTTTCTTCCTTATGCCGGTAATGGGCTGAAAACGCCTGTTTTGGGACTGTGCAGAGAAAGTGTTTGCAGACTGCTGAATCCACACACGGGTTTAACTCTGGAACTTGAGTGCACACATTGACAACCGTTCTGCTAGATAGCTGCGTTTTGGATTTAGAAGCAGATATTTCCCTGTGCTTACAGCTGTTTCTTCCATATGCCGGTAATGGGCTGAAAACGACTGTTTTGGGACTCTGCAGAGAAAGTGTTTGCAGACTGCTGAATCCACACACGGGTTTAACTCTGGAAGTTGAGTGCACACATTGACAACCGTTCTGTTAGATAGCTGCGTTTTGGATTTAGAAGCAGATATTTCCCTGTGCTTACTGCTGTTTCTTCCTTATGCCGGTAATGGGCTGAAAACGCCTGTTTTGGGACTCTGCAGAGAAAGTGTTTGCAGACTGCTGAATCCACACACGGGTTTAACTCTGGAAGTTGAGTGCACACATTGACAACCGTTCTGTTAGATAGCTGCGTTTTGGATTTAGAAGCAGATATTTCCCTGTGCTTACTGCTGTTTCTTCCATATGCCGGGAATGGCCTGAAAACGCCTGTTTTGGGACTCTGCAGAGAAAGTGTTTGCAGACTGCTGAATCCACACACAGGTTTAACTCTGGAACTTGAGTGCACACATTGACAACCGTTCTGTTAGATAGCTGCGTTTTGGATTTAGAAGCAGATATTTCCCTGTGCTTACTGCTGTTTCTTCCATATGCCGGTAATGGGCTGAAAACGCCTGTTTTGGGACTCTGCAGAGAAAGTGTTTGCAGACTGCTGAATCCACACACGGGTTTAACTCTGGAAGTTGAGTGCACACATTGACAACCGTTCTGTTAGATAGCTCCGTTTTGGATTTAGAAGCAGATATTTCCCTGTGCTGACTGCTGTTTTTTCCATATGCCGGTAATGGGCTGAAAACGCCTGTTTTGGGACTCTGCAGAGAAAGTGTTTGCAGACTGCTGAATCCACACACGGGTTTAACTCTGGAAGTTGAGTGCACACATTGAGAACCGTTCTGTTAGATAGCTGCGTTTTGGATTTAGAAGCAGATATTTCCCTGTGCTTACTGCTGTTTCTTCCATATGCCGGTAATGGGCTGAAAACGCCTGTTTTGGGACTCTGCAGAGAAAGTGTTTGCAGACTGCTGAATCCACACACGGGTTTAACTCTGGAAGTTGAGTGCACACATTGACAACCGTTCTGTTAGATAGCTGCGTTTTGGATTTAGAAGCAGATATTTCCCTGTGCTGACTGCTGTTTCTTCCATATGCCGGTAATGGGCTGAAAACGCCTGTTTTGGGACTCTGCAGAGAAAGTGTTTGCAGACTGCTGAATCCACACACGGGTTTAACTCTGGAAGTTGAGTGAACACACTGACAACCGTTATGTTAGATAGCTGCGTTTTGGATTTAGAAGCAGATATTTCCCTGTGCTTACTGCTGTTTCTTCCATATGCCGGTAACGGGCTGAAAACGCCTGTTTGGGGACTCTGCAGAGAAAGTGTTTGCAGACTGCTGAATCCACACACGGGTTTAACTCTGGAAGTTGAGTGCACACATTGACAACCGTTCTGTTAGATAGCTGCGTTTTGGATTTAGAAGCAGATATTTCCCTGTGCTGACTGCTGTTTCTTCCATATGCCGGTAATGGGCTGAAAACGCCTGTTTTGGGACTCTGCAGAGAAAGTGTTTGCAGACTGCTGAATCCACACACGGGTTTATCTCTGGAAGTTGAGTGCACACATTGTCTGCCGTTTTGTTAGATAGCTGCGTTTTGGATTTAGAAGCAGATATTTCCCTGTGCTTACTGCTGTTTCTTCCATATGCCGGTAATGGGCTGAAAACGCCTGTTTTGGGACTCTGCAGAGAAAGTGTTTGCAGACTGCTGAATCCACACACGGGTTTAATTCTGGAAGTTGAGTGCACACATTGACAGCCGTTCTGTTAGATAGGTTCGTTTTGGATTTAGAAGCAGATATTTCCCTGGGCTTACTGCTGTTTCTTCCATATGCCGGTAATGGGCTGAAAACGCCTGGTTTGGGACTCTGCAGAGAAGATGTTTGCAGACTGCTGAATCCACACACGGGTTTAACTCTGGAAGTTGAGTGCACACATTGACAACCGTTCTGTTAGATTGCTGCCTTTTGGATTTAGAAGCAGATAGTTCCCTGGGCTTACTGCTGTTTCTTCCATATGCCGGTAGTGGGCTGAAAACGCCTGGTTTGGGACTCTGCAGAGAAAGTGTTTGCAGACTGCTGAATCCACACACGGGTTTAACTCTGGAAGTTGAGTGCACACATTGACAACCGTTCTGTTAGATAGCTGCGTTTTGGATTTAGAAGCAGATATTTCCCTGGGCTTACTGCTGTTTCTTCCATATGCCGGTAATGGGCTGAAAACGCCTGGTTTGGGACTCTGCAGAGAAAGTGTTTGCAGACTGCTGAATCCACACACGGGTTTAACTCTGGAAGTTGAGTGCACACATTGAGAACCGTTCTGTTAGATAGCTGCGTTTTGGATTTAGAAGCAGATATTTCCCTGGGCTTACTGCTGTTTCTTCCATATGCCGGTAATGGGCTGAAAACGCCTGTTTTGGGACTCCGCAGAGAAAGTGTTTGCAGACTGCTGAATCCACAAACGGGTTTAACTCTGGAAGTTGAGTGCACACATTGACAACCGTTCTGTTAGATAGCTGCGTTTTGGATTTAGAAGCAGATAATTCCCTGTGCTTACTGCTGTTTCTTCCATATGCCGGTAATGGGCTGAAAACGCCTGTTTTGGGACTCTGCAGAGAAAGTGTTTGCAGACTGCTGAATCCACACACGGGTTTAACTCTGGAAGTTGAGTGAACACACTGACAACCGTTATGTTAGATAGCTGCGTTTTGGATTTAGAAGCAGATATTTCCCTGTGCTTACTGCTGTTTCTTCCATATGCCGGTAACGGGATGAAAACGCCTGTTTGGGGACTCTGCAGAGAAAGTGTTTGCAGACTGCTGAATCCACACACGGGTTTAACTCTGGAAGTTGAGTGCACACATTGACAACCGTTCTGTTAGATAGCTGCGTTTTGGATTTAGAAGCAGATATTTCCCTGTGCTTACTGCTGTTTCTTCTATATGCCGGTAATGGGCTGAAAACGCCTGTTTTGGGACTCTGCAGAGAAAGTGTTTGCAGACTGCTGAATCCACACATGGGTTTAACTCTGGAAGTTGAGTGCACACATTGACAACCGTTCTGTTAGATAGCTGCGTTTTGGATTTAGAAGCAGATATTTCCCTGTGCTTACTGCTGTTTCTTCCATATGCCGGTAATGGGCTGAAAACGCCTGTTTTGGTACTCTGCAGAGAAAGTGTTTGCAGACTGCTGAATCCACACACGTGTTTAACTCTGGAAGTTGAGTGCACACATTGACAGCCGTTCTGTTAGATAGCTGCGTTTTGGATTTAGAAGCAGATATTTCCCTGTGCTGACTGCTGTTTCTTCCATATCCCGGTAATGGGCTGAAAACGCCTGTTTTGGGACTCTGCAGAGAAAGTGTTTGCAGACTGCTGAATCCACACACGGGTTTAACTCTGGAAGTTGAGTGCACACATTGACAACCGTTCTGCTAGATAGCTGCGTTTTGGATTTAGAAGCAGATATTTCCCTGTGCTTACAGCTGTTTCTTCCATATGCCGGTAATGGGCTGAAAACGACTGTTTTGGGACTCTGCAGAGAAAGTGTTTGCAGACTGCTGAATCCACACACGGGTTTAACTCTGGAAGTTGAGTGCACACATTGACAACCGTTCTGTTAGATAGCTGCGTTTTGGATTTAGAAGCAGATATTTCCCTGTGCTAACTGCTGTTTCTTCCTTATGCCGGTAATGGGCTGAAAACGCCTGTTTTGGGACTCTGCAGAGAAAGTGTTTGCAGACTGCTGAATCCAAACACAGGTTTAACTCTGGAACTTGAGTGCACACATTGACAACCATTCTGTTAGATAGCTGCGTTTTGGATTTAGAAGCAGATATTTCCCTGTGGTTACTGCTGTTTCTTCCATATGCCGGTAATGGGCTGAAAACGCCTGTTTTGGGACTCTGCAGAGAAAGTGTTTGCAGACTGCTGAATCCACACACGGGTTTAACTCTGGAAGTTGAGTGCACACATTGACAACCTTTCTGTTAGATAGCTGCGTTTTGGATTTAGAAGCAGATATTTCCCTGTGCTTACTGCTGTTTCTTCCTTATGCCGGTAATGGGCTGAAAACGCCTGTTTTGGGACTCTGCAGAGAAAGTGTTTACAGACTGCTGAATCCACACACGGGTTTAACTCTGGAAGTTGAGTGCACACATTGACAGCCGTTCTGTTAGATAGCTGCGTTTTGGATTTAGAAGCAGATATTTCCCTGTGTTGACTGCTGTTTCTTCCATATGCCGGTAATGGGCTGAAAACGCCTGTTTTGGGACTCTGCAGAGAAAGTGTTTGCAGACTGCTGAATCCACACACGGGTTTAACTCTGGAAGTTGAGTGCACACATTGACTGCCGTTGTGTTAGATAGCTGCGTTTTGGATTTAGAAGCAGATATTTCCCTGTGCTTACTGCTGTTTCTTCCATATGCCGTTAATGGGCTGAAAACGCCTGTTTTGGGACTCTGCAGAGAAAGTGTTTGCAGACTGCTGAATCCACACCCGGGTTTAACTATGGAAGTTGAGTGCACACACTGACAGCCGTTCTGTTAGATAGGTTCATTTTGGATTTAGAAGCAGATATTTCCCTGTGCTTACTGCTATTTCTTCAATATGCCGGTAATGGGCTGAAAACGCCTGGTTTGGGACTCTGCAGAGAAGATGTTTGCAGACAGCTGAATCCACACACCCGTTTAACTCTGGAAGTTGAGTGCACACATTGACAACCGTTCTGTTAGATAGCTGCGTTTTGGATTTAGAAGCAGATATTTCCCTGTGCTTACTGCTGTTTCTTCCATATGCCGTTAATGGGCTGAAAACGCCTGTTTTGGGACTCTGCAGAGAAAGTGTTTGCAGACTGCTGAATCCACACACGGGTTTAACTCTGGAAGTTGAGTGCACACATTGACAGCCGTTCTGTTAGATAGCTGCGTTTTGGATTTAGAAGCAGATATTTCCCTGTGCTGACTGCTGTTTCTTCCATATGCCGGTAATGGGCTGAAAACGCCTGTTTTGGGACTCTGCAGAGAAAGTGTTTGCAGACTGCTGAATCCACACACGGGTTTAACTCTGGAAGTTGAGTGCACACATTGACTGCCGTTTTGTTAGATAGCTGCGTTTTGGATTTAGAAGCAGATATTTCCCTGTGCTTACTGCTGTTTCTTCCATATGCCGGTAATGGGCTGAAAACGCCTGTTTTGGGACTCTGCAGAGAAAGTGTTTGCAGACTGCTGAATCCACACACGGGTTTAACTATGGAAGTTGAGTGCACACATTGACAGCCGTTCTGTTAGATAGGTTCGTTTTGGATTTAGAAGCAGATATTTCCCTGGGCTTACTGCTGTTTCTTCCATATGCCGGTAATGGGCTGAAAACGCCTGGTTTGGGACTCTGCAGAGAAGATGTTTGCAGACTGCTGAATCCACACACGGGTTTAACTCTGGAAGTTGAGTGCACACATTGACAACCGTTCTGTTAGATTGCTGCCTTTTGGATTTAGAAGCAGATAGTTCCCTGGGCTTACTGCTGTTTCTTCCATATGCCGGTAGTGGGCTGAAAACGCCTGGTTTGGGGCTCTGCAGAGAAAGTGTTTGCAGACTGCTGAATCCACACACGGGTTTAACTCTGGAAGTTGAGTGCACACATTGACAACCGTTCTGTTAGATAGCTGCGTTTTGGATTTAGAAGCAGATATTTCCCTGGGCTTACTGCTGTTTCTTCCATATGCCGGTAATGGGCTGAAAACGCCTGGTTTGGGACTCTGCAGAGAAAGTGTTTGCAGACTGCTGAATCCACACACGGGTTTAACTCTTGAAGTTGAGTGCACACATTGAGAACCGTTCTGTTAGATAGCTGCGTTTTGGATTTAGAAGCAGATATTTCCCTGGGCTTACTGCTGTTTCTTCCATATGCCGGTAATGGGCTGAAAACGCCTGTTTTGGGACTCTGCAGAGAAAGTGTTTGCAGACTGCTGAATCCACACACGGGTTTAACTCTGGAAGTTGAGTGCACACATTGACAACCGTTCTGTTAGATAGCTGCGTTTTGGATTTAGAAGCAGATATTTCCCTGTGCTTACTGCTGTTTCTTCCATATGCCGGTAACGGGCTGAAAACGCCTGTTTGGGGACTCTGCAGAGAAAGTGTTTGCAGACTGCTGAATCCACACACGGGTTTAACTCTGGAAGTTGAGTGCACACATTGACAACCGTTCTGTTAGATAGCTGCGTTTTGGATTTAGAAGCAGATATTTCCCTGTGCTTACTGCTGTTTCTTCCATATGCCGGTAATGGGCTGAAAACGCCTGTTTTGGGACTCTGCAGAGAAAGTGTTTGCAGACTGCTGAATCCACACATGGGTTTAACTCTGGAAGTTGAGTGCACACATTGACAACCGTTCTGTTAGATAGCTGCGTTTTGGATTTAGAAGCAGATATTTCCCTGTGCTTACTGCTGTTTCTTCCATATGCCGGTAATGGGCTGAAAACGCCTGTTTTGGTACTCTGCAGAGAAAGTGTTTGCAGACTGCTGAATCCACACACGGGTTTAACTCTGGAAGTTGAGTGCACACATTGACAGCCGTTCTGTTAGATAGCTGCGTTTTGGATTTAGAAGCAGATATTTCCCTGTGCTGACTGCTGTTTCTTCCATATCCCGGTAATGGGCTGAAAACGCCTGTTTTGGGACTCTGCAGAGAAAGTGTTTGCAGACTGCTGAATCCACACACGGGTTTAACTCTGGAAGTTGAGTGCACACATTGACAACCGTTCTGCTAGATAGCTGCGTTTTGGATTTAGAAGCAGATATTTCCCTGTGCTTACAGCTGTTTCTTCCATATGCCGGTAATGGGCTGAAAACGACTGTTTTGGGACTCTGCAGAGAAAGTGTTTGCAGACTGCTGAATCCACACACGGGTTTAACTCTGGAAGTTGAGTGCACACATTGACAACCGTTCTGTTAGATAGCTGCGTTTTGGATTTAGAAGCAGATATTTCCCTGTGCTAACTGCTGTTTCTTCCTTATGCCGGTAATGGGCTGAAAACGCCTGTTTTGGGACTCTGCAGAGAAAGTGTTTGCAGACTGCTGAATCCAAACACAGGTTTAACTCTGGAACTTGAGTGCACACATTGACAACCATTCTGTTAGATAGCTGCGTTTTGGATTTAGAAGCAGATATTTCCCTGTGCTGACTGCTGTTTCTTCCATATGCCGGTAATTGGCTGAAAACGCCTGTTTTGGGACTCTGCAGAGAAAGTGTTTACAGACTGCTGAATCCACACACGGGTTTAACTCTGGAAGTTGAGTGCACACATTGACAGCCGTTCTGTTAGATAGCTGCGTTTTGGATTTAGAAGCAGATATTTCCCTGTGCTGACTGCTGTTTCTTCCATATGCCGGTAATGGGCTGAAAACGCCTGTTTTGGGACTCTGCAGAGAAAGTGTTTGCAGACTGCTGAATCCACACACGGGTTTAACTCTGGAAGTTGAGTGCACACATTGACTGCCGTTGTGTTAGATAGCTGCGTTTTGGATTTAGAAGCAGATATTTCCCTGTGCTTACTGCTGTTTCTTCCATATGCCGTTAATGGGCTGAAAACGCCTGTTTTGGGACTCTGCAGAGAAAGTGTTTGCAGACTGCTGAATCCACACCCGGGTTTAACTCTGGAAGTTGAGTGCACACATTGACAACCGTTCTGTTAGATAGCTGCGTTTTGGATTTAGAAGCAGATATTTCCCTGGGCTTACTGCTGTTTCTTCCATATGCCGGTAATGGGCTGAAAACGCCTGTTTTGGGACTCTGCAGAGAAAGTGTTTGCAGACTGCTGAATCCACACACGGGTTTAACTCTGGAAGTTGATTGCACACATTGAGAACCGTTCTGTTAGATAGCTGCGTTTTGGATTTAGAAGCAGATATTTCCCTGGGCTTACTGCTGTTTCTTCCATATGCCGGTAATGGGCTGAAAACGCCTGTTTTGGGACTCTGCAGAGAAAGTGTTTGCAGACTGCTGAATCCAGACACGGGTTTAACTCTGGAACTTGAGTGCACACATTGACAACCGTTCTGTTAGATAGCTGCGTTTTGGATTTAGAAGCAGATATTTCCCTGTGCTGACTGCTGTTTCTTCCATATGCCGGTAATGGGCTGAAAACGCCTGGTTTGGGACTCTGCAGAGAAAGTGTTTGCAGACTGCTGAATCCACACACGGGTTTAACTCTGGAAGTTGAGTGAACACACTGACAACCGTTATGTTAGATAGCTGCGTTTTGGATTTAGAAGCAGATATTTCCCTGTGCTTACTGCTGTTTCTTCCATATGCCGGTAACGGGCTGAAAACGCCTGTTTGGGGACTCTGCAGAGAAAGTGTTTGCAGACTGCTGAATCCACACACGGGTTTAACTCTGGAAGTTGAGTGCACACATTGACAACCGTTCTGTTAGATAGCTGCGTTTTGGATTTAGAAGCAGATATTTCCCTGTGCTGACTGCTGTTTCTTCCATATGCCGGTAATGGGCTGAAAACGCCTGTTTTGGGACTCTGCAGAGAAAGTGTTTGCAGACTGCTGAATCCACACACGGGTTTAACTCTGGAAGTTGAGTGCACACATTGACAGCCGTTTTGTTAGATAGCTGCGTTTTGGATTTAGAAGCAGATATTTCCCTGTGCTTACTGCTGTTTCTTCCATATGCCGGTAATGGGCTGAAAACGCCTGTTTTGGGACTCTGCAGAGAAAGTGTTTGCAGACTGCTGAATCCACACACGGGTTTAACTATGGAAGTTGAGTGCACACATTGACAGCCGTTCTGTTAGATAGGTTCGTTTTGGATTTAGAAGCAGATATTTCCCTGGGGTTACTGCTGTTTCTTCCATATGCCGGTAATGGGCTGAAAACGCCTGGTTTAGGACTCTGCAGAGAAGATGTTTGCAGACTGCTGAATCCACACACGGGTTTAACTCTGGAAGTTGAGTGCACACATTGACAACCGTTCTGTTAGATTGCTGCCTTTTGGATTTAGAAGCAGATAGTTCCCTGGGCTTACTGCTGTTTCTTCCATATGCCGGTAGTGGGCTGAAAACGCCTGGTTTGGGGCTCTGCAGAGAAAGTGTTTGCAGACTGCTGAATCCACACACGGGTTTAACTCTGGAAGTTGAGTGCACACATTGACAACCGTTCTGTTAGATAGCTGCGTTTTGGATTTAGAAGCAGATATTTCCCTGGGCTTACTGCTGTTTCTTCCATATGCCGGTAATGGGCTGAAAACGCCTGGTTTGGGACTCTGCAGAGAAAGTGTTTGCAGACTGCTGAATCCACACACGGGTTTAACTCTGGAAGTTGAGTGCACACATTGAGAACCGTTCTGTTAGATACCTGCGTTTTGGATTTAGAAGCAGATATTTCCCTGGGCTTACTGCTGTTTCTTCCATATGCCGGTAATGGGCTGAAAACGCCTGTTTTGGGACTCTGCAGAGAAAGTGTTTGCAGACTGCTGAATCCACACACGGGTTTAACTCTGGAAGTTGAGTGCACACATTGACAACCGTTCTGTTAGATAGCTGCGTTTTGGATTTAGAAGCAGATATTTCCCTGTGCTTACTGCTGTTTCTTCCATATGCCGGTAATGGGCTGAAAACGCCTGGTTTGGGACTCTGCAGAGAAAGTGTTTGCAGACTGCTGAATCCACACACGGGTTTAACTCTGGAAGTTGAGTGCACACATTGACAACCGTTCTGTTAGATAGCTGCGTTTTGGATTTAGAAGCAGATATTTCCCTGTGCTTACTGCTGTTTCTTCCATATGCCGGTAACGGGCTGAAAACGCCTGTTTGGGGACTCTGCAGAGAAAGTGTTTGCAGACTGCTGAATCCACACACGGGTTTAACTCTGGAAGTTGAGTGCACACATTGACAACCGTTCTGTTAGATAGCTGCGTTTTGGATTTAGAAGCAGATATTTCCCTGTGCTGACTGCTGTTTCTTCCATATGCCGGTAATGGGCTGAAAACGCCTGTTTTGGGACTCTGCAGAGAAAGTGTTTGCAGACTGCTGAATCCACACACGGGTTTAACTCTGGAAGTTGAGTGCACACATTGACTGCCGTTTTGTTAGATAGCTGCGTTTTGGATTTAGAAGCAGATATTTCCCTGTGCTTACTGCTGTTTCTTCCATATGCCGGTAATGGGCTGAAAACGCCTGTTTTGGGACTCTGCAGAGAAAGTGTTTGCAGACTGCTGAATCCACACACGGGTTTAACTATGGAAGTTGAGTGCACACATTGACAGCCGTTCTGTTAGATAGGTTCGTTTTGGATTTAGAAGCAGATATTTCCCTGGGCTTACTGCTGTTTCTTCCATATGCCGGTAATGGGCTGAAAACGCCTGGTTTGGGACTCTGCAGAGAAGATGTTTGCAGACTGCTGAATCCACACACGGGTTTAACTCTGGAAGTTGAGTGCACACATTGACAACCGTTCTGTTAGATTGCTGCCTTTTGGATTTAGAAGCAGATAGTTCCCTGGGCTTACTGCTGTTTCTTCCATATGCCGGTAGTGGGCTGAAAACGCCTGGTTTGGGGCTCTGCAGAGAAAGTGTTTGCAGACTGCTGAATCCACACACGGGTTTAACTCTGGAAGTTGAGTGCACACATTGACAACCGTTCTGTTAGATAGCTGCGTTTTGGATTTAGAAGCAGATATTTCCCTGGGCTTACTGCTGTTTCTTCCTTATGCCGGTAATGGGCTGAAAACGCCTGGTTTGGGACTCTGCAGAGAAAGTGTTTGCAGACTGCTGAATCCACACACGGGTTTAACTCTGGAAGTTGAGTGCACACATTGAGAACCGTTCTGTTAGATAGCTGCGTTTTGGATTTAGAAGCAGATATTTCCCTGGGCTTACTGCTGTTTCTTCCATATGCCGGTAATGGGCTGAAAACGCCTGTTTTGGGACTCTGCAGAGAAAGTGTTTGCAGACTGCTGAATCCACACACGGGTTTAACTCTGGAAGTTGAGTGCACACATTGACAACCGTTCTGTTAGATAGCTGCGTTTTGGATTTAGAAGCAGATATTTCCCTGTGCTTACTGCTGTTTCTTCCATATGCCGGTAATGGGCTGAAAACGCCTGGTTTGGGACTCTGCAGAGAAAGTGTTTGCAGACTGCTGAATCCACACACGGGTTTAACTCTGGAAGTTGAGTGCACACATTGACAACCGTTCTGTTAGATAGCTGCGTTTTGGATTTAGAAGCAGATATTTCCCTGTGCTTACTGCTGTTTCTTCCATATGCCGGTAATGGGCTGAAAACGCCTGTTTTGGGACTCTGCAGAGAAAGTGTTTGCAGACTGCTGAATCCACACACGGGTTTAACTCTGGAAGTTGAGTGCACACATTGACAACCGTTCTGTTAGATAGCTGCGTTTTGGATTTAGAAGCAGATATTTCCCTGTGCTGACTGCTGTTTCTTCCATATGCCGGTAATGGACAGAAAACGCCTGTTTTGGGACTCTGCAGAGAAAGTGTTTGCAGACTGCTGAATCCACACACGGGTTTAACTCTGGAAGTTGAGTGCACACATTGACAGCCGTTCTGTTAGATAGGTTCGTTTTGGATTTAGAAGCAGATATTTCCCTGGGCTTACTGCTGTTTCTTCCATATGCCGGTAATGGGCTGAAAACGCCTGGTTTGGGACTCTGCAGAGAAGATGTTTGCAGACTGCTGAATCCACACACGGGTTTAACTCTGGAAGTTGAGTGCACACATTGACAACCGTTCTGTTAGATTGCTGCCTTTTGGATTTAGAAGCAGATAGTTCCCTGGGCTTACTGCTGTTTCTTCCATATGCCGGTAGTGGGCTGAAAACGCCTGGTTTGGGGCTCTGCAGAGAAAGTGTTTGCAGACTGCTGAATCCACAAACGGGTTTAACTCTGGAAGTTGAGTGCACACATTGACAACCGTTCTGTTAGATAGCTGCGTTTTGGATTTAGAAGCAGATATTTCCCTGTGCTGACTGCTGTTTCTTCCATATGCCGGTAATGGGCTGAAAACGCCTGGTTTGGGACTCTGCAGAGAAAGTGTTTGCAGACTGCTGAATCCACACACGGGTTTAACTCTGGAAGTTGAGTGAACACACTGACAACCGTTATGTTAGATAGCTGCGTTT